>NC_030443.2:8830957-9028457 GCF_001660625.3 Ictalurus punctatus | reverse complement strand
AATTATGGACAAAATGATAAATTATTTTGATCAATATTGAGATCACGATTATTCATTGATTAAGGGACAACATATTTTTATTGCACTTTCACATTTAAATAAACAGACCACTCCTTTCACCTCTATGCTGTGCTACATTCCTGCTAATGTACAAATCTTTACAAAAAATTAGACTGGTCCTTAAAGTGCATCATCATGTAGAAGCAAAATATAAATAAAATTGTACCCAAAATAAAGGATAAGTAAAAATATAAATGCCATTAACCAAATTAAAATATGCATCAAATAACACAATATGCAACCAAATGAAATCAATTCAGGCCCATGCAGAAAAGGCAATAACAGTGTTTACAGGAGGAGAGATGCAGCCAAATCACCCAATAGAGTGGTGCAGGGATAATGATGTCATTTTGTACCAGAACCTGGAAGTTAGCATCACACTGGTTCCCTCAACAAAAACCCAATATGATTATCACATAGGCTTTTGGATTTTTGAAGAAGAAAGAAAAAAGAAAGAAAAAAAAACAAAAAACAAAAAACAAAAAACAAAAGCAGCTCTGTGATCACCAAAAGTTTACTATACTAAACACGTTTTGTCCAAGTTATGTCATTTTCACAAATGAACGCAACTTTTATGAAGTTGAAGCCTAAATACAATCGCCAGAAATAAAAGCTAACCGTAAGGTATAAACAAACTACACCACAGTCGCTCGACTTCATCACCATCACCAAACTTCCAACAACTTTTCCAAACTTGATTTAAAAACATTTTCCACAATACGCATTTACTCTGGGGATGAATCTTCATCCAGGTTCTTTTTTTTTTTTTTTTTAAGTAATTGTGCACAGCATACCTGAACCAGTCTATCTGCAATGTTTTTTCCAGTTCAGCATGATGAAGTTTAATGTCCCCGACAACGTCTATAGTCCCATTTAGCAATATGTTAGTGTCATGATTTACCCTCACGCAAGCGCTGGAGCTCGCGGCGTGCTTCCGGGTTTTTTAGTGACTTTCTACATGTGCATTTGTTATGATTTCTGTCCTGTCTCCGCCCCTGTATTGTCATTGGTTGTTCCCTTATGTGTCATTAGTCTCAGCTGTTTTTTGATCACCCTTAATTACATTAGTCACTTAAACCCCGCGTGTCTTTTTGTTCTACGCAAAGCATTGCGCGAGTTTTCCGTGTACCAAGCTTTTGTTCATAGTTTTGATCCTGTTCTCGACCTCATTGATTCATGTTTGGCCTCGTTTATGCCCATTTGCCGATCGCCTGACCTTTTGTCTGTTTTCGTCCACGATATTGTCTCGCGTTTTGGATTTGTCTGCCTCTCTTCAGTAAAGCTCTTATCTGCACTTGCATCCATCCTAAACCCTCATTACATGACAGTTAGCAACCACCTTTTTCAATACACGTAAAAGCTTTTTTTTTTTTTTTTTTTTTTTAAATCATGAGTGGGGTTTTACCGGCGTATTTTATGTTGTAGAATAAAACATGAAAGATATTTTGAGCTTGTGTTAACCACAGACCTTATTTCAGGCTTTTAACAAAATCCCATTTTAAAAACCCATTGATTTGGGATGACGGAACCGAAGGAAGAAAATCCTAACTCGTTTCTGGGTTTGGCATATAAAATGATGTCATCCCTGACGTCTATGGTGACTGGCTGTAAGTTTAGGAAGAGCTTGATTTGATATGCGGTGGAGTTTGTGAGCAGAGGACGAACTTTAAATGTCAATATCGCAATCATGTTCATGTAATCGCGGGCAAGTCAAAATCATAATCGCGATCAATATTCAATTAATTGTGCAGCCCTAATATATACACAAACATACATACATGCATGCATACACACATCTTTGTTAAATACAGGTGTACAACAATTAATGGCACCCTTTTAATCAATACTCTGCACTACCTCCCTTTGCCAAGATAACAGCTCTGTGACGTCTCCTATAATGCAAGGGTTCCAAGACCATTCCTCCATAAAGAATCTCTCCAGATCCTTCAAATTTCGAGGTCCATGCTGGTGGACTCTCCTCTTCAGTTCACCCCACAGGTTTCAAGTCAGGGGGCTGGGATGGCCATGGCAGGACCTTGATTTTATGGTCAGGAAACCATTTTTGTGTTGCTTTTAATGTATGTTTTTGATCATTGTCTTGTTGGAAGATCCAACCATGGCCCATTTTAACCTTTTTGCAGAGACATTTTTCATTTAATATCTGTTGATATTTGATAAAGTCCATGATGCCATGTATCCTAACAAAATGTGCAGGTCCTCTGGCAGAAAAACAGCCACAAAACTCTAAAGAGCTACCACCATATTTATCTGTGGGCATGAGGTACTTTTCCATATGGCTACCTGTGGGCAGCTGTGACTCGGGTGGTAGAGCGGGTTGTCCACTAATCGTAGGGTTGGCGGTTCGATTTCCGGCCCACATGACTCCACATGCCGAAGTATCCTTGGGCAAGACACTGAAGTTAGTGCCTTGCATGGCAGCTCTACTACCACTGGTGTGTGTGTGTGTGTGTGTGTGTGTGTGTGTGTGTGTGTGTGTGTGTGTGTGTGTGTGTGTGTGTGTGAGAGAGAGACTGGGTGAATGAGACACAGTGTAAAGCGCTTTGGATAAAAGCAGACCATTTACCTCCCTGTGTGCACCAAAACCACCTCCAATGTTTATTGCCAAAGACACCTCTGGTGTCTATTTTGGTTTCAGCTGAGCATAGAACCCAATCCCAAATGAAGTTCCAGTAGTGTCTCGCAAACTGAAGACGCTGGAGTTGAATGAGAGTAGAGGCTTTTTTTTTTTTTTTTAAACCCTTCCAAACAACTTGTGGTGATGCAGATGACTTCGGATTGTAGTTTTGGAGACTTTCTGACCCCAAGACAACTAACTTCTGCAGTTCTCCAGCTGGAGATTTTTTGGCCACTCAAAACATCCTCTTCACAGTGCGCTGAGAGAATATAGCTACGTCCAATTCCATGTTGATTCATAACTATTCCAGTTGACTGGAACTTCTTAATTGTTGCCCTGATGGTGCAAATTGGCATTTTAAAGGCTTGTGTTATTTTCTTATAGCCACTTCCCATTTTGTAAAGCTCAACAACCTTTTGCCACACAGCTATATTCCTTGGTCTTACCCATGTTATAAATGACTAAGGTAAGTTGGCCTGTGTTACGTCATATTTATACCCATGTGAAACAGCAAGTCATGGTTGAACAATTTCCTGTTCATAGTCACCCAAGTGTACTAAAAAAAATAATCCATATCAAAGGGAATATACTTCAAATATATTTTTCTTATATGAATTCATAGGGGTGCCAATAATTGTTGCACACCTATATTTAACAAAGATCTTTTTTGTGGATAAATCTGTGTTGTGATTGAAATTGTTTGATATCCATGAGAACAGAGTATTTGTGTTATTTTTTTTAACAAAAGATCAAAAGGTTAAACAATAAAGACAATTTTTCACAGCCTTCCTTATATTTACCAAGGGTGCCAATATTACTGGAGGGCACCGTATATGGGAGACCATAACAAATATCCTTTGTGCATTACCATTTGCTCCAACACTGAAATAAAGGTAATCCAGTATTTCCTTTACATGACTTTCCACGAGAGGCAAGAAAAAATAAACAGATGGATTAAGGCAGTCAGAAGAGACAAAGACCATCGCTCCCTCAGTGTTTCCCCTCAGAGTTTACTAGATTTTTTTTATAATTTACTTGTTACATTACCCTGACATTAATGTTACAACTGTACATACATTTTTGTAAAGAAGAAAATGATTTTTAAGTAATTTTTTTGTTGTTATTTCATAATATTACTATTGCACTGAATAATACTTAATTATTATTATTTGGGGGTACAAATAGTAATACCCCAATATAGTACATTTAAAGTAACTGATTTAATTCACTTTTATGCGTTTGACCTTGTGGCTTCTATTTTGGTACGAAACCGCAGGAAAACCTCCATTTAGTTGGCAATTTTTTAAAATTCACTTCTTATTCTCATTACCAATCAGGTGAAATGCCACAAACCTCTGCCCACAAAAATGTTTGATATTACACAAACGTAAAACCAAAGTGAATCTGGTGCATGATGTGATCTAAATGCACGTAATAAGTGACTCAAACTCACAGCACAGAGATGAAGTTCACATGGAGTGGCATTTACTGTGAACCGTGCTGCTATAAAACACTAAATGAGCCGCACACACAGAGTGCAACACAGTGACACGGGTTTACCATTTCAAAAATGTGAGTGACAATAAAATAAAAATTCTCTTTATGGTGTCGGTTTAGTTCCATTTTTAAGACCTTTAAATGTGGATTTAATACATGTTAATTAAGGCTTTGTATTTACATTTTAAGACTCTTTAAGGACCTGCGTACACTCTGTTCTCTTTAGCCCACTGTAACCTTGTTTTCTTCTGTTTAGGTGTTAGTGCTGGATTTCGTTTGAGTTTTCTATACGTAAATCGCATTTAATTCAGACGATTTCTTACAGTTCTGTCACAAACATTACCTGCTGTTTCCGCCCATTTGTTTTTCCATCAGAGAGGCAAAGTGCACACATGCCCAGAAAATCCACAGTCACTTCACGGATAGCAGTGACACGTGGTGCATGTGGCAGGTCATTCAAGCCATCAGCAACTACAGGACATCACCACCCACCCGTGACAGTGATGCCTCCCTACCAGATGCGCTATGCTCGGTTTGAGGCGCAGAATGACGTGGCGACGAGGAAGACCACCCCTCCTCCCAACGACCAGGTGCTGTGTCTAACCACGGCTGATATGAGGAAACCTCTATACAGAGTCAACACACGGAAGGCAGCTGGACCAGACAACATTCCTGGCAGAGTGCTCAGAGGATGTGCAGACCACCTGGCAGATGTTTTCACTGACATCTTCAACATCTCCCTGATTAGCGCAGTTGTTCCAACGTGCTTCAAGGCTACCACCATTGTCCCCATGCCTAAGATGTCTTCAGTGTCCTGCCTCAATGACTACCATCCAATTGCACTTACATCCATCATCATTAAGTGTTCCGAGAGGCTTGTCATGAGGCACGTCAAGACCCTGCTGCCCCCCCTAACAGGACCCGCTGCAGTTTGCGTATCGCTCCAACCGCTCAACGGATGTTGCCATTGCCACCACCCTACATCTGGCCCTCACCACCTGGACAAAAAGGACACCTACATTTGAATGCTGTTCAAAGACTTCAGTTTAATCCGCTGGAGCTCTCTCGCACGGCAGAGAGAGACCAAACCCCTTTTTTAACAAGGCCGCTACAGCAGCAGTTGTACATGTGTCAGCACCCTCTGGAACTCCGACTATCCTAACGTTATTGCGCCGTAACCTCGACTCCAAATCCTCAAATTTATTCTCTAATTGAGTCACGGTCGCAGTGAGAGACTCGATAGTAATCTTCATTTGAGCCATGTCATTGGTGCAACCAGAGAGAGCGTGCTCCATTTCCCCAACAGTACCTTAAAGTGTTGACATGGTAGAATCGGTAGCAACTTTATCACTAGCCAGCTGTGTTTTCACGGCCTGCAGGTCAAGCTGAACAGCAGACAGCGCAACCCAAACATACTTCCTCAGTAAAGCCAGCAACTCAAGCCTGAGTACGGTGAAGTCAAAGTCACTGCTCGGCAGCGCAGATTCAGGGGAAGAAGGGGACTCACTCGCGGCACGCACACTTGGCCTCAGTCGTGTCTGAATGCTACCATGGGTTTTCGTGTTCTTTCCAGACATTTTAACGTACCACAAAGTTAAAAGTGCAAACAAGGAAACGGTGTAGACTAAGTCAAAATCTATTGTATGACCGAAAAGCACTAATTAATTACAATTTTAATCGAAATCAGCAGGAGCCTCCAACTTCGCATCCTACACCATCGAACTCGGAATTCGAATCCGGAGGTAGTTTAACACACTGCAATGTGTTAGCATCGTTAACAAGTAACTGTCTATTGCAAGCATTACATGGAGCATAACATTAGCCGGTTTCACGGCTACAATGCCAGCCGCCTCAAACAAACATAACGTAGAACTGTCTGTCAGGTGCTTCGCCAAATTCCAGGCGTTTCCTCGCTTTGTTTGAAATGAATGATAGCATCGTTTGTACACCAGAAACCGATATTAGCTTTCCTCTCAACGAGTCAGGGCGGAGCAAAACTTGTTAAGCCAAGATAAACTTCTGTAGTTTTTCCCGTGTGCTTGTAGGCGTTCCTCTTCTTCTTCACCACTTGTGGACCGACTAAAACACTTGCGCGTATTTGCTTCCCCCTTCAGGTCCAGAAGAATCGCAACCTCTGTACTTTTGTTACAAACGGTGCTAAAGCTACTTCAGAAGAACAAGTACCTTCACATTTTAAGAATGTTGGTACCAACTTGGTACCAAAGTATCGGTTCTCGTGACATCCCTAGTCAGCATACAGAGAGGAGGTGCAGAGCCAACAACCTGTCTCTGAATGTGGACAAAACAAAAGAGATGGTTGTTAACTTCAGGAGAGCACGGAACGGCCACTCTCTGCTGAACATCGACTGCTCCTCCGTGGAGATAGTCAAGAGCACCAATTCCTTGGTGTTCACCTGATGGAGAACCTCACCTGGTCCCTGAACACCAGCTCCATAGCCAAGAAAGCCCAGCAGCATCTTTACATTCTGCGAAGGCTGAAAAAAAGCCCATTTCCCACCCCTCAATCCTCACCACATTCTACAGAGGAACTATTGGAGACCATCCTGAGCAGCTGCATCAATGTCTGGTTCAGAAATTGCACCTTATCAGATCGCAAGACCCTGCGGCGGATAGTGAGGACAGCTGAGAAGCTCATTGGGGTCTCTCTTCTCTCCATCATAGACATTTGAGCCCACACACAAACTCTTCATCTTCCTGCTGTCTTGAAAAAGGTACCAAAGTGTTCGTCCCTCACGGCCAGACTGTAACAGCTTCTTCTCCCAAGCCATCAGAGTCCTCAATACTCAGAGACTTGACCTGACTTGACCCACACTCTGAACTGCACACCTTCCCACTCCCAATGCAAGAACTGCTATGTCTATATTTGATATAAGCTAATCTGCTGAATACCAAGTCTGAATACCAAGCATGTTATGTTTACATGTATACCATTTATTTAATTATATCATTACTCTCTACCTCCTATCTTTTGCACTACCTGTTATATCGGACACTTCCACACAAAAACTGTGTACTGGTCGGCGCTACATTGACACTTACTGTGCCTATTGTCCTATTTTAGTAGTATTGTGCTGTCTTGTGTTGTTTGCACATACACTTTATGTAAAAATGTGTAGATCTTATTTAGTTCTGTGTTGTCTCATGTGGTTAGTGTCTTGTTTTTTGTAGCACCATGGTCCTGGAAGAACGTTGTTTCATTTCACTGTGTACTGTACTAGCTGAATATGGTTGAAATTAAGCCACAATAACAAACAATAAAGCCACTCGAACTTCATTTGTTTTGATGTGCATTTTCTATTTTCAAGGCATATTGCTTTTATTTCATATTAGTTTTCGATCCTGACATTTGCAGTTTTCCTTGATCTACCCGTATGTTTTCCTTTTATAACCTTCCCATTTTATATATACTTGCACCAAATTTTAGCTGACTGAGAACAACCAACAACTTTTGCCATACTCCGTGTCGGATTTCCTTCTTATAAGAGTTTTTTGATCCATTCCATTGTTTCAATTGACAACTCTCTTGTTGGGCCCATGTTCCCTTTCAAAAAGTCCAAGGTTAAGGTATGTAGGAACTCTTAACTGCAGAGTAATTCACATTTTTAGACTTATGCTGGTATTTGTTTTAGAAATGCAAATTACAAGGTGATTCCTTTTTTTTTTTTCTCTACTTGATCTGGAAAAAATATGCCATTAATTAAAACTATTTTATTTGTTTGAGGCATGTTTCATGAAGCCAGACTGTTCAGCTATTAAACAAAAAATGTTTAGTTTCATATCTGTGGTTTGTTTATTTGCTACAAAGTAAAAAAGCCAGTTGAACATCCTCCGAGTGTGGTGAGTCCATAATTTTTTGCCAGGGGTTGTATATGTGTGCCTAAAACGTCATCAGATTTTCACACAAATCCTAAAAGTAGACAAAGAGAGCCTAACTAAACAAATAAGACAAAAATATTATACATGGTCATGTATTTTTTGAGGGAATGATCCAATATTACATACCTATAGGATTAGCAATTAATTTAAAGGTGAAATTAGAGTCAGGTGTTTTCAATCATTGTGAGGACAATGAAGTATGAGTGAACGCCCTGTTTTATTTAAAGAACATGGATCTATCCAAGTCTCATTGTCACAACACACGTTTGTGGAAGTGTATCATGGCATGAACAAAGCAAAATCAGGCTGGAAAAGGTTACAAAACCATCTCGACAGAGTTAGGACTCCACCACCCACAGTCAGACAGGAGTTGTCTAATGTTCATGAGTCTACCATCAGGAGAACACTGAACACAGGAGAACAACAGTGGTGTGCATGGCAGGGTTACAAGGAGAAAGCCATTGCTCACCAAAACAAATATTTCTGCCCATCTGCCTGAAGGCTACTTAAAAAATGGATTGTTGACATATGAACAAAATTTTATTTTTGGTTTAAATGAGAAGCATTATGTTTGGAGAAAGGAAAACACTGCATAAGAACCTTAAAGAGTCATGAAACACTAAACTACATTTTCTGAGATTTTAACAGAGGTGTTCTTATCACACATCATAAAAGAATCTTAGCAGCCGTTAATTTAAATTGTAGGAGAAAACCGGTTCATTTTGAGCTTTTTTCCGCTATTTTCGTCTTCCGGGTTTAAAGTCTTGTCGTGTCGCATGTCACAGGCAGTGACATGGCAATGTACTATAGTACTTCAATGACATGTTGGTGTCTCATAGTTATTCATGAGTCTGCATATTCTTATCCTATGAGAAGATGCTGTCTCTTAAATTATTCATGACAGCGCTTGGTGCTTTCCTACAGATGTAGCAGATGAGAGAGGCATTCAAATGGGCCGCAAGTGTTTGTTTCAGTGGTGTAAGAGTTCAAGTGTGTTTTCTCGGGAGAGCTATGAGAATTTGAGAAAGGTGGACTTCAGACTTGCTCATGAAAGCAGTTTGCGTCTACACAATGATGTGGTACTAAGTCCCGAGGACTTTTCCATCCCTTCAAATGAGGTATGTGTTTAATTTTTAACCATGACAGTTTTACTTGCCTTTTGAGCTAATTAAACCGTTTAAAGCTCCGCAGGCCGTCGCATGCAAAACTATGCAAAGAGCATTCGCCTTTTTATTCATGAAAAGCTCGAGCCTATTAGCTAGCTACCATTCACACTTCTCCCATCTGCACTGCCTCCGGTTTTATTTTATGTTTTCCTCCATAGTCACGCCAGGGGCTAATGGTTCAAACAGATGGGGCAGAGGACCTGCACTGCTATCTATTGTGTCTCCATTTAGCCCTGGGAATTCAGGAGAAGTCCTCTGACTCATCTGCAAACTTTTTGTCACTATACATCTTTATTGTGAGTGTTGTAAAGGCCCCCCCCTTCTTTCCCTGCCACGCCCACTCCCCCTCCCTTCTTCGCACAACCATCCACACCCATTTAAGCTGCATTTGTCAAACATTGAGAGGTACACTTGCGCTGAAAGAGGGAGGTTTCATGACCCTTTAATCCCATGATGGTGGTAGTATCATGGTTTGGGCCTGTTTTGCTGCAAATGGGCCAGGACAGCTTTCCATCATTGATGTAACAATGAATTCTGAATTATACCAGAAAATTCTAAAGGAAAATTTCAGGACATCTGCCTGTGAACTGATTATATTACTATATAATACATGTTTTGGAATGGCCAAGTTAAAGTGCTGACCTAAATCCAATAGACATGTTGTGGAAGGACCTGAAGCCAGCAGTTCATGCGAGAAAACCCATCATCAACATCCCAGAGTTGAAGTTGTATTATACAGAGAAATGGGCTAAAATACCTCCAAGCTGATGTACGAGGCTGATCAACAGTTACCAGCAACATTTAGCTGCACTTACTCCTGCACGGGGGGTATAATATAATATAAGTATAAAATTTGTCTCATTTGTTTAATCGGGTTATCTATACGTTCAGCTCAATCCTCACTCATAACAGCCACATATGCCTACATGCCCTTTAGCAAGTTATAAATAACACCAGTTATTGATAGTAATACACTATATGGTCAAAAGTATGTGGATACCTCACCTTCACACACGCATGCGGTTCTTCCCCAAATATTTGCCACAAAGTTAGAAGCACACAATTGTCTAGAATGTATTCGAATGCTATAGCATTAAGTTTACTCTTCACTGGAAATAAGAGGCCTAAAGCAAGGTTTATAAAGGGATGTTTTGCCAAGAATGGGGTGGGAGAAGTTGAGTGGCCTACACAGAGCCCCGACCTCAACTCCACTGATCACTTTTGGGATGAACTGGAACACTGACTGTGCGCCAGGCCTTCTTGCCCAACATTAATGCTGGACTTCACTAATGCTCTTGTGGCTGAAAGAGCACAAATCCCCACAGATACATTCAAGTGCAAAAACTTCCCAGAACATTGGGGATATTATAACAGCAAAAGGGGGACTAAATCTGGAATGGGATGTAACCAGGCCTGATGACTCGAACTTTTTGGAAGACAAGGGTCCCATTACATTTGGCATAAACCAAACACAGTGTTCCACATAAAGGAACATCATACCTACAAGCAAGCATGGTGGTGGGAGTATGATGGTGTGGGGATGCTTTAGGACCTGGGCAACTTACAATAATTGAGGGGAAACATGAATTCTGCTCTCTACCAGAAAATCTTAAAGAGGAATATCTGGTCTTCAGTCCATAGGTTAAAACTCAAGTGCAAATGGACTATGCAGCAAGACAATGATCCAAAGCATAGGAGTAAGTCCACCTCTGAACGGCTCAAAAAAGCTAAATAAAAATTTGAGTGACCTAGTCAAAGTCATGACTTGAATCAATTGAGATGCCGTGGACCTTAAACAGGGATTTAATGCTTGAAAACCCTCCACTGGCCAAAATAAAGCAGTTCAGCAAAGAAGTGTGTTCCATTATTGCTACTAAAAGGTGGCACAAAAAGATTAAGTTTAAGGGGGCAATTAGTTTTTCACATGGTGATTGGATAACTTTTTTTGCTTCAAAAAAAATTGTATTGTGTTTACTCAGGTTGCCTTTATTTTATGTTGTATTTAGTTTGATCTAAAACTATTTAGAATGACGTACGCAAAACAGAAGAAGCCAATTAGATCATATACTTTTGCACAGCACTGTATGGGTTTGATGGTCAGGTGTACACAAACTTCTGGCAATACAGTAAATCAAATAAGGATCTCACCATGAATATGTTGCTCCAAATCCTTTATATCCTGTTCAGACATATGTGAGTACCGGCAGCTTGGGCCAAATACACACTGACCTGAAAGTGATAGAGGTCCATTATCAGAATATCACAATGATTACTATATACAGAATTAAGGCTCCTTCACACTGGGACATTTTTTCAGAGTGTAAAACGGTCCGTTTTAACGTCCCATGTCTAAATCAATGGCTGTCAATGGGAGTGTTCAAAGCATCAAAACGCACACCTTTAAGATTTTTTAATTTAATTAAATAGACTGAAATCATATCTAAATATTGTGGTGTTTTTATACCGTATGGACATATACACAAAATATACCATTATTTAAATCTCAATACCATTTGAAGAGAGTGACTTACAGTTACAAAACCAACTGGAAAGTGTTCCTGTAGGTGTCAGGTGCGATACACACCTTATAGATTTTTGATAAAAAGGTGTGCGTTATAGCTGACACCTAGATGAACACTTTACAGTTGGTTTTATGAACAAGTCATTCCCTTCAAATGCTACTGAAGTTAGAAAGATGTATACCAATATGTAACTTGAGAGATGGTCCCTTAATTTTCGCATAGCTGTAAATACCGAACTTCCAACGTCAAGCCAACTTTATGCCAGTCCAATCTTCTCGTGGCTTGTCAGCACAATCCCACCACTAGGGGGCCAGCCCAGAGTAACATGTTACAATAGTATCAGCAATCCATTGCTCTTCCTGTGAGACCCGGATGTGAAGACTTGATGTTTAAGACCCGAATTTTAAGACCTGCATTTTTACAAGCAATTTCATCATGACGAATAATGACGATGGTATTTTAACTGAATATTTTGGAACGGTATTTTAGGAAGGTGAATGTGCGCATTGAATTTTGAATGCTGGATTTTTGTTTTCAATAAAAATATACAAACCCAATGAATTGCAAAGGAAACTAATTTATGCATTGTAATTGTTGTGGTTTTTTTTCCCATTTTGTGTCAAATTTCTGGGCAGAAAAATTAAAGTATTGTTATTGCGATAGGTTTTTATTCAATTCAACATGCCATATTGGCACTATTATACTTCCATAGGTATCCACGATTTTAGTGAGAGTGCATAAGTGACCTACCTGAATTAAAATACTCACTGCTAATAAATCCTTCTGCCTACACACATAAACAAGGTTCCTTTGAAAGCAACAGGTTCCAAAATACCCACTAAATGCTATATATACACAAACTAAAGTGTATGTGTGTATGTCCAGCCATATTCTAGTTCAAAACTGATGAGAACTTCATGACTCATTTATTATGTTATGGCTATTTTTTTTGACGACAATGAAATGCATATATTCAAAGTGATCCATTTAATTCTTTCAGTGTTGCTTTCTACACTAAATAGCATTGTTTGTTTCTTTATCTCTTCTCTGCAAATGATAATCTGCTGGTTGATAGTCAATTGTATGTATTTTGCACCTGACATACATATATATGCATACAAGTATTCTAGACCACTTATTCAAATAGCTAAGTGCTATTTGAATGAACATTGTTGTATGACCATATTGAACACACACACAAAAAAAAGACTATATTTTCAACACTTCATCAATTTGCAGGAACATTTCTGGGCACAACAAAAAAAAAATATTAAAAAAAAAAAATCTAATAATCTGGGTCTTCCCATAAGTATGTGAATGCTATTGCTGTGACTTAATTCAAATCATTACTTTTTTTAAAAAGAGCATATTGTTTAAAGCTAAATCCTTAAAGTTCTAATTTTAAACATGTAAAAAAAAAAAAAAAAAAAGTGTGTGAATGGCTTTTTGCAAAGAAGTAAATGCTGGCACTCTTCTAAGTGATAAGCGGGTGTCAGAAACTGAAAGTTGTGCAGCGCCACCTTGTGTACTGGGGTATTTCTGTTTTTCGATAAGCACCATCTACTGTCAGGGAGTGAGTTTGCACTTTCATTCAGCACATCACTCAGGTTTAACACAGGTTTAACACACCGTTTAACACACCGTTTAATGTGCTGCGAAACACATCCTGGTGTGACGGGGCCTTTAACCACTCACATTCAAACTCATGTTCAAAACCATTCATCATACACTTGTCATCAATGAAGTGATTCTGATTCTCTTTAAATTATGATCAGCTATTTCTCTCATATTTTCTTGACATCTGCTTGGTTTCATCTGACTGCTGAAGCCATGGTCTGCAAAGAGCTTACAAAGTATGCACAGGATCTCAGTGTTGAATGGTACAGAAAACCTGTGGAAAGACTTGAGGGCTGTGCATAAGAGATCCCCATGCAATTAGATAGGTCTGGAGCATTTTTGCATGGAATAAAATAGTTTTTTTTTTTTTAAATCAAGATGTAATAAGTAGGTAGACTCTTACCCAAACAAAAAGACTGAGTGCTGTATTACAAGCAAAAGGTGCTTTAACAAAGAAATAGTTAAAGGGGGTACACACTTGTGCACCAGATTATTGTAAGTTTTTTATTTTCCCCCTAAAAGGTTTCTATTTGTTCTTCACTTCAAATTTCTTGGTCACTGTAATTCATTAAAAGGTGGAAAAAGAGCTGACACGCTTTATCTTGATTGCCTTTTTTGTACATCACAAAACCTGCAAGTTTAGCAGAGGTGTGTAGACATTTTAGTATCCACTGTATGTCTGGTCACCAGATCCAGGTGGAAATGCAATTGTGCCAAATTCTCTGTGAGCTTTACCTGTCTGCAGAAACTTTCTGCATCCTTGTTTTGCTCTCTCATCCTGAAGAATGGCAGCTGCATCTATAATACATATATTGGGTGTCAGACAGAACATACAGAAACAGAAAAAGAACATTCTTGACCGGGTTAAGAATGTATTAGCGCATAGGTGCTGACGCAATGCTCATTACCTCGGAAGTTGTCGAACCAGGCTTTTTTGGCTCTATGGTGCTGGACTCCATTCAGATGTTTCTTTCTGTTGTGCAGCGTGTCTTGAAAGCTGCGAGCACAGTAATCGCAGTGATACCGCTTTCCCATGTCTCTCAAAAATCAACTATAAAACCACTGCAGACAGTTTCAGAAAGATCTGTTAACAGTCAACATTACCACTACTCTAATCTGGATTAAACAACATTTATGCTGCATTAGACTAGCGGGTTTACCTAGGAATTCGCATTCTCCGCCCAGGAAAAACAAAGAAACCGCACTCCTACCTTGGAATTTCTAATCGGGATGGCCTCCTCAAATCCGAGCTCAAGAACGTTTCACAACGTCAGGAGTAAACAAAACAGCGCTTTAAACGAATTATGCTTCAATCAACAGACAAATACATTCGCTAGGTAATAAATAAAATTAATTATACAGTTCGCTGTTTGCGGAGAAAATATACACCACTCATCACAGAGAGCTGGCTAGCTTGTGGCTTAAAAAACAAAACAAACAAACAAACAAACAAACAAACAAACAAACAAAAACAGCAACACTGAGGCGCCTCACCCACCAGCCAGACAGTCTTTGGGTATGTCTCAACAAGCTCCCTAGCTCATTAAGTCGTGAATCAGTATATCGTGTACACGAGTTCGGGCACTGGTAAAGACTCTAGCTCACTACAAATTTGGCATTACACGGAAAGCTGCGTCATTCCTAGAACAGTCCACCTGAGGCTTCTAAGGCTAAACTTCTCAGCACTGAACGCTAGACTGAGACGTGTAAAGCATGGCTTCGTCATGAAGGTCACGGCGCGAAAACAACTTCTTCTTCTTCTTCTCGTTTTAATGGCGGTTGGAAAACCACTAAAGGTCCATTACCGCCACCTACTGGACTGGAGTGTGAGCAGTAGATTGGCAGGAAAAGAAAAACAAACAAAAAAATAATAATAATAAAATAAAATAATAATAATACCAAAACAATAATACATAAATAAAAGAAAATAAAGAGATAAATAGCTATATAGTAGATATTCCTACTAGATTACTAAAGTCTCTCACTTATCCCAGTATTTTTTAAATAGTTTATTAGGGGGTGTTGCATTTTCCCAGATGTTTTCCCCAGCAAGTTCTCTAGTGTCATGTTTTGTTTTGCATCTCCATCTATAGCTCAGTTCTTTCCTCCTCATACCTTTTGCAGTCTAACAAAATGTGTTTTACCGTCTCTTGTGTACTGCAGTGCGTGCAGAGTCCAGTGGGGGGTTTTCCTATTCTGTTTAATGCTAGATTTAAACCAGCATCACCTATTCTAAGACACGTAATTATCATCTCTTCCTTTGGGTTTCTGCCCTGCCTCACACTGATGCCTACTTGTTTTTGTATGGTATATAGGTGTCGTCCGGTGTCAGCTGTGTCCCAGTATTCCTGCCATGTTTTATGCGCGTGTCCCTTTATAATGGTTTTGATCTCTACTCTACTTAATGGTACTTGTATATCAACTGTTTCATGTTTTATCGATCTTTTTGCCAGTACATCCACAATTTAATTCCCTTCTATCCCTACATGTGCAGGAACCTAGAAGAAGGAAACACTCAGCCCCTTAGCATGAAGTATGAGAAGCAGATTAAGTATTTGGTAAACAATGTCTTGTCTGCATGATGTTTTCCCAGACTGTATGCTTGATAATGCTGACAGACTGTCAGAAGCTACAGCGACATCTTGGCTCTGATGATTTTTTTCCAACCACTGCAGTGCCAATAGGACTCCTAATAATTCTACAGTGTACACTGATAAATGATCGGTCACCCTTTTTTGACTGCTACTTCATACCGAGGAATGAAAAAAGCCGCACCAGTGCGGCCTGTCTCTGGCTGTTTTAACCCATCTGTATATATGAGTAATTTATCCTGATATTGTTCCACATAGTTTTGAGTTATTATCCCTTGTGGTGCTATTTTAGAATTCTCTTTTAATATTTGTTGTAATCTTGTATCTACAGATGGTTTTATGAATCTCCAGGGTGGTACAGTTGGTATCGCCACAATGGGGCTTACTTGTAGCTGACTGAGACCTGTATTACGGCGTGAAAACTTTAGGCATGTTCGACTTTCATAAGGCGCTGCGCAGACCGATCAGCAGCTGACATGAAGCGGTGTATGCCGGTTAGAATTTTTGTCTGACTTGAGACAGCGCTGACGCCATGTCACTGTGACATATGGCATCAAAGAACAGCGATAGCTATACATGAGCAGCTGGATCCCTCAACCAGCGCAGCTTTATGGAAGGCCAAAAGGACAAATATGTCTTTAGACATTACGTGTAAAGACGAATTTCGTGTATAAAGACGACATAGCGTCTGTATGCATTATTGCGCTTAAACACCTATTTACGTGAACGGACGTCTACACGTGGACACATGATTGTGTGTAGACATGTAAACTCAAAGAATTAATTTTTCATAATAAAAGCACATCATCTAGCAATGAAAATACAAACGTTTAAGCATGTATATTTATTGAACGTGTATTATAATAAAGATTAATTAGTATGAATATGCATTCATTATTAGTTCTATATAACAGTTATAAATTATTTTAATTTTCTTTTAAGCAATTTTTTTTATATAATATCCTATAATGAATTAATACCAAAAAATGGATTGCGATGTTGTTGTTGTTGTTTTCTGCATGGGGTGTACATCTGATATAACAGTATATTCTCACTGTTTATGATATCAGTAAATGAAAATTACATTCAATGACAATATACACCCATTTCTGTTAAAATTGTCATTCTAATTAAAGATTATAAAAATTAAATTATAACATTTGTTACTGTAAAAAATAGCATGTTATAATGAGAAAAGGTCAAATTAAGTTCTGTATTTCACTTATTACCAGATTTTTTTTCCAACCAGGGTTGACCTCTAGTTGGTCATTTGTGAAAACGTTGTACCATTCTCTATTTTTTTTTCAGAAATTAATTATTTAACTAAACTTATAAATGATATGTTTATATTAAACACAAATTCCTTGTTTTAGCTATTTAAAAAAATATTTTATAAAAGTGGTATGTCACAAACAATACATGAAAAGAAGTCAGAAATTTTATAAATAGGTTTCGTAATAATAACCTTTAGCTTTCATTGCATAATTCATTGGTAACATTCTGTCTAAGATCTTGGTTGATGACAGGTTTGCAAAAAATAATAATAATAATGATAATTTTTTTTTAAAAAAAAAACATAAACAACAGAATTTTCAATTTGGGGTTAACTGTCTCTTGAAGGACATATGTACAGTACAGTAAATGTGGGAAAACTATCGTGTCAGTTACAGCTAAAATGTAAACCATGACATATTAAGGCAAATTCACACTGCAACAACAAACTCTAAGAAACTCTGTCGTTGGCTTTTGTTGGACCTTTTGCAGTTTGTTTTTGCAATGTCAATTGTCTTTCAGTGGACTAGAACAAATACCTTTCCAGGTTGACACAGCATCTCTTATGCTGTCTCGTTCTTTATAAACTGCAGTGAAATACAGGCAGTACAATGTAACAAAACAATTATTGTAAATAAACCACTTTTTTTTTTTACTATGCTAATTATTATTATTATTATTATTATTATTATTATTATTATTATTATTATTATTTGCCTTGCTTTGGTGGTGAACAGCTTTCTGGGATTCACTTTGTTTAATTGTTTATCCCACACTTAGTTCAAATAATTTGTGACCAACATTAAATTAGACAAGTTTTTGAATCCATCCACTTTATCCTATTCTATTGTATATAATACGTGCTTTGTATTTGATTGTACAATTTATTTTTCTATAATCCTCCCTTTCGTTTATCTATCACCTTACAATGTTTTCTTTGTGCTTTATATGGAATCTTGACTTTTTTAAATGTCTAATAATGCTAATGATAACGAAGCTTATAGCCTGTTTATGTCGGTTACATGTTTACGACAGTAGGTGGCGACTAGTATTATTAAATCTGTATTTAGCGAGTCAAAGAATCGGTTCTTTAAAATCATAGAACGATTCATTCATAAAGATTCTCTCAATTGTCTACTCAAATTGTCTTATAATTTTTATAATATCCCTATAGTTACCAAAGGTTAAAGAAATATGAGCATAATTTCACGTTCCCACGAGTTAATATGTTTTTCAAGTCAAAGTTTAGAAATCATGACAATTATGATTCTTAAGTTAAAAGGGGAATATGAAAAAAAACATAATTAGTCTGTGAAGCTCAGTAAAACAGAGATCTACCATATGAAAGACGATATGAAGATATGATATGGATATGAATATATGAAATATCTTAATGTCTTAATGAAAAAGTGAAAGCCATGACTCCAACATGTATTTTGAAATGACTCCTCTTACTTGGTCGAAACATCACGTCATCATCACGTGACTGTAGATAAGCGTTGACATATACGGAAAGAGGAAATGACAGAGTACATGCAGTGCCACACATGATGGCACGTCACCTTTTTATGCATTATTCATGAATGACATGCCATAATGTAGCTATTTACCACTACATGTTTAATAAATTTTATGCAAATATTCAAGTTTTCAGGCCCGCCATTGGCTGAAACCTAAACGTCTATACACGAAGTAACTGTTGTTACAACCCGCTATCTTTGGGATGGGAAGGTTTTTTTTGTGTGTGTGTGCTGTGCCATATTTTGTGTGCAGGTCCAAACTCCCTCCCAGAGTTTCCAGCCTGCCCTAGCCTGCCTTGCTCCCGCCTCCCAGGATGACATCACTGATTGATGACCATATATAAAGAGGAAGAGGCGTGAGAATGGTGTGGGATTTGTTGTTAGGAGTGTGTTTGGTTTGCGGTCCTGGTCGGTCCTGGTCGGTCCTGGTCGGTCCTGGTCGGTCCTGGTCGGTCCTGGTCGGTCCTGGTCGGTCCTGGTCGGTCCTGGTCGGTCCTGGTCGGTCCTGGTCGGTCCTCTTGTACAGTTATATGTATATAATTCTGTGTTTTACAATATACCACAACCTTTTTGAACAACCTTGTGTGTGTTATTCCTGGCTTCCCTTATTTAAAGGTAAAATTCTATTGAATCCTGAGCTGGTTACTCTGTGTGGCCTAACCTAGACTGGGCCATAACAGATTTGGGGGCTCATCTGGGATTTATTCCTTATTTTTTTGTGTGGTGAGTCAGGTTGTGTTGGTGTATTGTGTATTGGTCATAGACATAAAACCTGCATGTGTCACATCAATCTGTTGAAAAAGTATCATGCTTGTCCTTCACTGTCTGAGTCCAAACCTGTTCCTGCTGTGATGGCAGTTGTTACACTCAAAGTTCTCCTTCTGAATATTCTCCAGAGGTTGACGATCTATATCTCGGAAGAAACTGCATGTCTTGTCTCCACTTAGCCAATTCTGTAGCTGTAAAGCGGTTGCCAGAGAAGTTGGAAGGGTTGTCGCTAGGGATGCACCGAATGTTCGGCAACCGAAATTATTTGGCCGAAAATAGCAAAAAAAAGCATTTTCGGTGTTTGGCCGAATAAGTGCAAATGCTGAATAAATTTGACCGAACAATGACGTGTTTGATGATGTGACAAAATAGCCTAGCAACCTGAGTGAGACGCGCGAATGTCACAACCTCGATGAGGGGGCGCACGCATGCACGAGCCACGTGCTCTTCGAGTGTTTACTTTTTTGCTTCTGTTCTGGAGTATTCTGTCACATCGCGAGACGTAAGGGAGTAGAGTACAGAAGCAGGTAAAGACGTATTTATTTAAGGACAGGCAGACAAATCCAAATCGTAATCCAAAAAACATAGTCAAGACAGGCAAAGGGAATCAGAGTCATGGTCATAGAAAACAGGATCACAACACAAAACAAGAAACATGAACTAGTACTATGGACTGGGAGCGGGACAACCAGCGGGGACTAAATGAACTAATCTATAGTTTAATCTAACTAAATCTATCAAGGAACATAACATTAACAATGTATCTAACTATACTATATCTACTCTAACTCTGGGTTCCATTCTTTCAGCAGTCAGTTATAGGCCTAACATAGGCTATTCAAGGGGGGCTCAAAGATGACCACATCAAAATATTTTTATTTTACTCATTTATTTATTTAAAGTTATATTGTGCCTTGTTGGTAGCCTATGCCTGCTGGTATAAAAAAAAATGTTCAGTGTTAAATTAATATTTTGAAATTGTAGTTTTTTAATTGATTTTTTTCTTTGAAAAGCAAGACAAAATCGTAAAAAGCACATTTTGACAATTTAATTCATGCAATGTTGAAAAAAATTGTAAAATAAATGGAATAAACACGAAAAAACGTGTCCGGTATTCAGCCTTCGGCTTTTGGCCAAGTTTTTCATTATATTCGGTCTCAGCTTTGGCCAAGAATTTTCATTTCGGTGCATCCTTAGTTGTCGCCATCATTTCAGCAAGACATTAAAACATTAATAAGTAGGTTTCCTAAACTATTTTCAGATGTTCCCTCCCGTATCACCATTATTGAACATGACATTGACATAGATGATCACGTGCCAATTAGACAACACCCATACAGGGCAAATCCTACTAAACGGGCAATTATGAAACAGGAAACTGACTATTTATTGAAAAATGGGTTAGCTGTTCCGAGTGTGAGTCCATGGTGCTCCCCATGCAGGTCCGAACTCCCTCCCAGAGTTTCCAGCCTGCCTTGCTCCCGCCTCCCAGGGTGACAGCGCTGATTGACGACCATATATAAAGAGGAAGAGGAGTAAGAATGGTGTGATTTGCTGTTAGGAGATTGTTTGGTTTGTGTTGGTCGCCCTTGTGGCTATCAAATTCTGTATTCTGACTGCTGTTCTGGTTTTTGACTTTGAGTTTGGTTGTCCCTGTGTCTGTTTATGTATATTCTTCAGCATTGTATACATGATTCACTTGGTTCACCAGCAGTAGGGGTATGGCTGCCATTTCTTTTGGGAGGTTAGGGGAGTACTTGTATTTTCTTTATTTTCCTTTTAGGTAAGCTAGCTACCTAACAATAGAATTTTTTTGTCTATTATTTTGGCCTTGGCCCACCCTGAAGTTATGCCTGGTTTGGTTCCTTGTACAGTTATATGTATATAATTCTGTGTATTACAATATACCACAATCTTTTTGAATAACCTTGTTTGTGTTATTCCTGGCTTCCCTTATTTAAAGGTCAAATTCTTTTGACTCCTGAGCTGGTTACTCTGTGCAGTCTAATCTAGACTGGGCCGTAACACTGTCTATACAAGTAATGTGTAAAGACATTTTTTTGTTCCTCTGGTATGCCATACAGCTTCTCTAGAACGGCTGCAGGAGCTCTGAAGACAACAAAGCCATTTCACAACCGGCCAGACTCACTAACGACAACAATGATTGTGCTTCTCATGTTTATTTTGACACCTTCAATTCCGTTAAGGCTCACAAATCCATATTTTTATAACAGTAAAAACCCTTTTCATGTAAACTTAATATTGTCATGTTTATCAAAATAAAACTAATAAAAATATAGACACTACTTTATTGGTTTTTAAATACAGGCTTATGTTTGTAACGAAACAGGACAGCGGGCAGGAAGTAAGCGCAGGAGCGCTGTCTTTATTCATAAACAAATAAACAAAAACCAAACACAGGGAGCGCGGTCTATACGGGACTAGTGAGTAAACATGAAACTAGAATCGAGGCAGGAAACGGGACATGACACCAAAGAGCGCTTAGCATGCGACACCCTCAATACTGGTGACTCTCAGATATCTGGCTACAAATAATATCGCGCGACGTGTACAGCCAACAGAGGAGTTTAAATACTCAACATAATTAATACTAAACATGGACACCTGGGGCAAATTAACGACAAACTCGAACATGAAGCGAACAAACCAAAACATACGTCACGTGTCCACTTCACCCAGTTCAGTCTCTAGTAAGCAGCGCCACAGTGCCATCTGTTGGCCGTGGCGTAACAATGTTGAACTTTCTTCTTGTACACTTGTGAAAAGTGTATCTGGTTGCTACAGTACATGTAAAATTTAGATGCCTGTTTATGTGAGAAATATTACATCTAATGCACTTCGTCTGTGATAAAGAAAGCAACCCCCCTGCGAGCGTCACTACGGGAAGCGGAAAGTGTCCGACTTGACGGCTCCATTTTCTTTTTTGTTTTTGTTTTTTGTCTTTAATTTATTTATTCATTTTCATATGGTTCATTTACATATGATTCATTTACGTATGATTCATTTACATGTGATACATTTACATGAGATTCATTTTCATATGATTCATATTCAAGTGATACATTTTCATGTGATTCATTTACGTATGATTCATTTACATGTGATTCATTTTCATGAGATTCATTTTCATATGATTCATATTCAAGTGATACATTTTCATGTGATTCATTTACGTATGATTCATTTACATGTGATTCATTTTCATGAGATTCATTTTCATATGATTCATATTCAAGTGATACATTTTCATGTGATTCATTTACGTATGATTCATTTACATGTGATTCATTTACTAATTTGCTTCTCTTTGAATCCAGATTTAGACTGTGATATTACAAAGGTCTTTCCAGATTATTACTTGCTACACTGTATGAGATAACCTCAGTAAAATGACCTGAATTCTATCATATAATTTGTTCACCATGTTAGGTTTAAATCCTCTAAAAACAGATTCGCAATTAAATAACATTACATCCTTCAAAGCATTGGCATGTTCTGCTTACTCTCACAATCCGACAAACTCCCACACCCAAAGTCTCCATAAACAAATGAGACAGCAGTGTATCCTACAAAAACCGAATGTTGTCCACAATGTGAAAACAACTGGGAGAGTAAGCTGGACTAACCAAGAAAATTACCAAGACTGATAAACAATCTGCACACAACAATAAATATAATGTCCTTACCTTTTAAAGACTTGTAACAAATAATATAACAGTGTAGCACGTAAAGCCGAGGAGATAACACTAATAAAATTAAATAAACAGAAACTCTAACTCGGTCAGAGCATCAAAACAGAGAAGCACATTAATACAGAAGTAAATTTTAAGAGGAGTGAGTCCACAAAATCTAGGTGGAGTAATGCAACGACGATATCTTCAATAAGAATCCAAATTCTGTAGAGCTGGAAGGCCAAGTACAAAAAATAAAAATAAAAGAAGAGCGAAAAAGACTCCACTGCGTAGGTGATGCAGTTCACCCCGATATCAAGAGTTTAACATAGTCTCCTGCTTCTTCCGCTGAAAGAAAGTCCTTCTGAACACCGTTATATGTAATGCGAAGCCAAGCTGGGTGAAGTAATCCATAGCGAGCGCCCTCAATACTACGAAGTTGACGCCGAACCTCGTTAAATGCAGCCCAGGCCCGGGCAGTCTTGGCTGTGTAGTCAGGAAAAGCGGAGATGGTCAAATGCCTCACTTTAATCCGCTGGATCTCTCTCGCACGGCGTAAAATGTCAACACAGTCACTGTGATAGTGGAATCTGCACACAATAGCTCATGGTCGTTCACCAGGCTTGGGCATCGGCTGAAGGGTCCGCTGGGACCGGTCCAAAACCAGCTCCTTCTCCAGACCAAATGCCTCTTTTAACAAGGCCGCTACAGCAGCAGTTGTACAGGTGTCAGCGCCCTCTGGAACTCCCACTATCCTAATGTTATTGCGCCGTGACCTCGACTCCAAATCCTCACATTTATTCTCTAATTGAGTCACGGTCGCAGTGAGAGACTCGATAGTAGTCTTCATGTGAGCTATGTCATTGGTGCAACTGGAGAGTGCGTGCTCCATTTCCCCAACAGTACCTTTCAGTGTTGATATGGTCGCCTCTGTAGCAACTTTATCACTAGCCAGCTGTGTTTTCACGGCCTGCAGGTCAAGCTGGATAGTAGACAGCACATCCCAGAGAGTCTTCTGGAGCTCCTGGAGCTCCTTTTTAAAAATATCGGCGATGTCCTTCCTCAGTAAAGCCAGCAACTCAAGCCTGAGTGCGGTGAAGTCAGGGTCACCGCTCGGCGACGCGGATACAGGGGGAGAAGGAGACTCGCTCACGGCACGCACACTTGGCCTCAGTCGTGTCTGAATGCTACCACTGGTTTTCGTGATCTTTCCAGACATTTTAACGTACCACAAAGTTAAAATTGCAAACAAGGAAACAAAGTAGAATAAGTCAAAATATATTGTATGACCGAAAAGCGCAAATTAATTACAGTTTTAATTGAAATCAGCAGGAGCCTCCAACTTCGCATCCTACTCCATCGAATTCCGAATTCTGATGGCTCCATTTTCAACTTCTCCCCCAAATGACAGCGGCAACTCTCGCTGATTGATTACTTGCAGCCGCAGCAGAAAACACCTTTTGAAAAGAGAACAAGTGCTATCGACTCGTTAAATGTCTGTTCACACTGGGACATTTTTCACAGCACGAAAAACTGTCCATTTAATGTCCCAATGGCTGTCAATGGGAGTGTTCACACCCCCGCATAAAATGCGTGGCGTCAAAGCTTAATTTTTTTTAAGGTCAAGGGGTTAGCTGTTTTTTTTGGACACTCCGTGTCAAAAACTGGCTGACCAATGAGATCTGCGCTTTTGTTCACGTGCCCGGAGTTGCTGAAGTTACATAAAAGTTACATAAAAGTATTGATGGCGCTCAAGTACAAAACTGTCTTGCCGAAGAAAAAGAAGCCAAAGAAGAAGATGCAAGTAAGTAGCAAGATGAATGTTGAGCTGCTGGTGTCTTTGGTGTCTGAACACAGAGAGCTTTATGATTAACGCCGCGACTTCATGACTCATTTATGATGTTGTGGCCTTTTTTTGGGACGACACTGTAATGCAAGCATATATTCTAAGTGATCCTACATTAGACTACACTTTCTACACTAAATAGCATTGTTTGTTTCTTTGTCTCTTTCCTGCAAATATGCAAATGATAATCTGCTGATTGATGGTCCATTGTATTTATTTTGCACCTGGCACATATATATATATATATATATATATATATATATATATATATATATATATATATATATATATATATATATATTCTTGACCTCTTAAATAGCTAAGTGCCCCATTATTGAGTCGTGTATTATCATCTTGACCACGAAAAAGACTATTCATAGTCAACGCTTCATCAATTTGAAGGAACATTAACATTTTTGGGCACAACAATAGTTGCCTTATACCTGACCCCTCCCCAAAATAAATCTGGGTCTTCCCATAAGTATGTGAATGCTATTGGGCATTCACTCGGGGCAAAGAACATGAGAATGAGACATGAGTACGAATATAAAATTATATTTTATTATGACACTTAAGCATCATTTAAACTTAACATACAAATATAAAATCGCTCTGCCATGAAGCACAATAAGGATTTTAAAACTAAGCACTTCTCCAGGCCCAGGCTTGGTGGGAACAAGGCAGGCCAGCTACAGCTCGGGAGGTCATCCAAACCCACTGCAAGTCACACCAAAATCAACAAACACTACCTATACCATGAGGAAGTTGTTGTGTTGGCACACTGAGCACACCGTGGTAAGCACACACCACCGAATAAATGCAGCTAGCCTCCCCTGCCCCACCAAGACTCACTGGCTCCTGGAGAAAAAGAAAACACCGGTTAAACCAAAATTACACAAACACTAAACAATAAACAAACAAATTACAGACACCATGGGGTGGTGGCTAGATCACCCAGGCCCACTGACACCACCACATGAAATAGAGGCAGTTGACAGCACCTAAGCAGAACCAGAATTATGGTAGACAGTTCAAATGAAAAATATAGCCGCTATAGCATGCAGACAATAAGGCACAACATATACCCTCTCAATAGTAAGGTGGTTGTGTGGAAAAACAAACCTGAAACAGGTTTGAGGCTGGAAAACACTAATTTACCACTTAGCCGCTCATACTATATAATCATAATGATAGTGATAATGAGTCTTTGTATTGGTCAATGTATTGGTCACATATACATTATAGCACAGTGAAATTCTTTTCTTCACATACCCCAGCATGTCAGGAAGTTGGGGTCAGAGTGCAGGGTCAGCCAGGATATAGCACCCCTGAAGCAGAGAGGGTTAAGGGCCTTGGTCAAGGGCCCAACAGTGGCAGCTTGGCAGTGCCGGGGCTTGAAACCCCAACCTTCCGATCAGTAACCCAGAGCCTTAACTGCCAAGCCACCACTGACCATGTGGTTGCAGAACATAAACCAAACATACATCCAAAACTAAAGTCAACAAAAAAGCAACAAAACATACACTAGCACAATGAACAATACTAGACAAAGCAAGACAGAAATAAAACACATCAGATGAAGCAAAACAAATCAGATAAAACAAAACACTAGGTAAAGCAAAACAATAAATAAAACCATAAAGTAAAACAGTAGTGGCGTCACATGTAGTGTGACTTGCATAGTGTCCATCGGTTGCATATTACAAAATCTCGCCTAAAGCAGCACGCCATCCAGGTAATTCTTGCCTACTGAGAATTCTGACATACTACTACTTGTACTATGTAGAAGGGTAGTACACGATTACAGACGCAACCTTAGGCTAATTTCACACTACATGACTTTCAATGTTGGCAGATCGCTGTGCTGTTCTCACTACACGACTTGCTGTCTTGTAATCGGGAGTCATGAAGTCGTTGTGGTGTTCACACTATATGATTGGTCAGTGACAGGGGGTCACACACATTACATGATCTGACACCGACTCTGTCACCCGATGACTCTATCTGGTCTCCAAACTACATTTTGTCATGAAAGGACACGCGAGAAGTGACACGAATATATGACGCGAAAACCACGTGCGAAACAGGAGTTGTTTATTTGAAGATGGACATAGGACAGAAATAAGCGGTGTGAGCTGTTTGCACGATGATTTGAGCTAAAGAAACCCCAAAATGGAAAAGACAAAGAAAGTGGGTGAAAGAATGGATTAGCACATGTGGGCAGCAGGGATTAAGTGTGTGTT
The DNA here is from genome assembly GCF_001660625.3 of Ictalurus punctatus. NCBI lineage: Eukaryota > Metazoa > Chordata > Actinopteri > Siluriformes > Ictaluridae > Ictalurus > Ictalurus punctatus. Next base: position 9,001,131 of record NC_030443.2, on the reverse strand, counting down.
ACAGAGAGAGTTGGTAGAGAGTAAAAAGGTTATGTGGGTTTCCCTTCCTTACCCCATGCCTGAAAAAAAATAAATCTGAGTGGAAGTATCCCAAATCGCAATTTCCACATTATATATTTTAAGAATTTCCTAAACATACTAAACGTATCAGGAACTAGGAACTATACGTTCCTTACTAAACATATCAGTACCTGTAAGCACTGAAATTGAATGATGACCAAAATAGTATAGATTTTCCTAATGTGTCTTTAGGAAAGTCTTAACCTTAATTAGAGACTTTAACTGATGTGTCTCTAACTCTTGGATTTTAACTGTGGGAGGTGAATAAGTTGGTATAGCATGAACTGGGGCAAACATTCAGTACCATTTTTTTTTTTTTCGTTTATCTTAAATAAAATCCACAAACTGAGTGGTACAAATATAAACTTCAGACTAAAGCATTACACAACCGTTTGTCCAATTATATAAGACTGAAAAGAACCCAATACAGACACAGACACACACCAGAATACATATTATTAATTTATATATATATATAGTGTGTGTGTGTGTGTGTGTGTGTGTATGTATGTACGTATATATATGTATACATATGTATATATAAATAAGTTTATAATTATTATTAGATATAAATGATATAGTAATATAAAATAATTTTTTATGGATTCACAAAAAGCACTGAATTAAACTACGGTCCTAAATTAATAATAAGAACTCCCTTTCATTGCATGTGGTTTCTGTTACTCGCTGCCTTTAGGAATATTGTTTTACTTGTGTCACATATCGTGACGGAGCGGAGATAGGACGGATGAAAGTGCAGTATGAACAGTGTTTATTTTTTAAGAGAGAGATAGGCAGACAAATCCAAAACATGATCCAAAAACGTAATCCAAAACAGGCACAGGTCAGGCGATCGGCAAACAGGCATACACAGGGTTAAACATGAATCAAGGTCGTGGTCACGGAAAACAGAGTCGATGAACAAAACGAGAAACATGAACTATGACGAGGAACTGGGAGCGGATAACCCAGCGTGAACTAACTCTAAACATGGACCATGACTATGACTACTAAACGAACTAATCTAACTCTATGATAATCTTCCGCTTTGTGTGCTGGGAGGCGCGCGGTATATAAGCAGACCTGATCAGCGTCTAAACTGCTAGCAGCTGAGGGCAATACAGACACACGTGAAATCCCAGCCAATGACAGAACAGGGAGGAGACATAACAGAAACAGAAACAAAACGCACGTGTCCAGATGTCACTACTGTCAACAATGGAAAAGCAGGTGCTCGCGCATTCGTGCTTAGAGCACGCTGCTTCAAGGGGGAATCATGACAGAACCCCCCCAACCCCCCCAAAGGCACTCCTCCCGGAGTGCCATGAGTCATCCCATTTCATTGGCGGCCCCGGCCCCCTGGGCTGAATGTCCCAAGCAGAGCCAGGAAACCGCATGGTGTTCTTGGCGGTGCAGGGAAGCGGAGCGACATCCTTGACTGATCAGGTAGGCAGAGTAACGACCACAGCCAGGCAGACAGGCTGAGCAAAGTCCTCGGCGGAGCATGAAGGCAGAGCGATGACCACAGCCGGGCAGACAGGCTGAGCAAAGTCCTCGGCGGAGCATGAAGGCAGAGCGACATCCTCGGCGGAGCAGGAAAGCAGAGCGACGTCCTCGGTTGAACAGGGAAACAGAACGCTGTACTCAGCAGAGCAGGGAAGCAGGGCGACGTCCTCGTCGGAGCACGAAAGCGGAGTGACGTCCCTGGCTGAAAAGGTAGGCAGAGCGACAACCACAGCCGGGCAGACAGGCTGAGCGAAGTCCTTGGCGGAGCATGAAAGCAGATCGACGTCCTCGGCTGAACAGGGAAACAGAGCGACGACCTCAGCCGAGCAGGGAGACGGAATGACGACCTCAGCTGAACAGGGAGGCTGAGCGACGACCTCAGCTGAACAGGGAGGCTGAGCGACATCCACAGCTGAACAGGGAGGCTGAGCGACGTCCACAGCTGAACAGGGAGGCTGAGCGACGACCTCAGCTGAGCAAGGAGGCTGAGGCTCTGAGGTCACCAGGTGAACCTTGGCCATGGGTGGATCTTGGGTGGCCATGTCAGCAGACTCGGGCGTGAGCAGAACTTGGCTGTGCGTGTCAGCAGACTCGGGCGTGAGCAGAACTTGACGGTGCGTGTCAGCAGACTCAGGTGTGAGCAGAACTTGGTCGGCCATATCAGTAGACTCAGGCGTGAGCAGAATTTGGTTGGCCATATCAGTAGACTTGGGCTTGAGCAGAACTTGGTTGGCCGTATCAGTAAACTTGGGTGTGAGCAGAATGTGGTTGTTAAGCTTAGATATTAGCAGAACTTGGTCAACTGGATCAGCAGGCTTGTACGTGACATCAGGAACTTGAGACTTGACTTGGACTTCAGAGACTGGAGACTTGAATTGGACTTCAGAGACTAGAGACTTGACTTGGACCTCGGGGACTTGAGACTTGACTTGGATTTCAGAGACTTGAGACTTGACTTGGACTTCAGTGACTGGAGACTTGTCTTGGACTTGGACCTCAGGGACTTGAGACTTGACTTGGATTTCAGAAACTAGAGACTTGACTTGGACTTGGACCTCAGGGACTTGAGACTTGACTTGGATTTCAGAGACTTGAGACTTGACTTGGATTTCAGAGACTTGAGACTTGACTTGGACTTCAGTGACTGGAGATTTGACTTGGACTTGGACCTCAGGGACTTGAGACTTGACTTGGATTTCAGAGACTAGAGACTTGGACCTCAGGGACATGAGACTTGACTTGGATTTCAGAGACTTGACACTTGACTTGGATTTCAGAGACTTGAGACTTGACTTGGACTTCAGTGACTGGAGATTTGACTTGGACTTGGACCTCAGGGACTTGAGACTTGACTTGGATTTCAGAGACTAGAGACTTGACTTGGACTTGGACCTCAGGGACTTGAGGCTTGACTTGGATTTCAGAGACTTGAGACTTGACTTGGACTTGGACCTCAGGGACATGAGACTTGACTTGGATTTCAGAGACTTGAGACTTGACTTGGACTTCAGAGGCTGGAGACTGGACTTGGACCTCAGGGACATGAAACTTGACTTGGACTTCAGAGACTTGAGATTTGACTTGGACCTCAGGGTTGAGCTCTGGTGCTGGAGCCTCCCTGTTGACCTCTAGCTGGAGCTCAGCAGGTGAGCCCACCTAGTGGGTCTCAGGTTTGAGCTCTGAGGTCACCAGGTTGACCTCAGGCTGGTGCTCCGGAGCTGAGACCTCCCCATAGGTCTAGTGCTGGAGCTCTGAGGCTGCCATGTGGACCTCTGGCTGGAGCTCGGTGGGTGAGACCTCCTCGTGGGTCTCAGGTTCGAGCTCTGAGGTCGCCAGGTTCACCTCCGGCTGGGGCTCAGGTGCTGAGATCTCCGATAGGCGCTCCGAGGTCACCCTGTTGACCCCAGGCTGGATCTCTGCACGGGCTCTCCGGTGGAGTTTCTTATGCTCCCGCCAGCTGCTCTTGAAGCATTCCTGAGAGCAGTAGAATGCTTCCTGGAGACCCAGTTTTTTGCAGGTAGGGCATTGTAGCTTAGGCTCCCTCCTGCAGCCCTCAGACATGCATGTCGGTGCCACCTCCTCCACGTTGGCTGGAACCTGAAGCGGAGCGGTGGAGGCTGACCTGTCACTTCCCTCTTAATAGAGGTTAAAGGGCAGGTCAGGCTGGGGCTGTCCCTTGACTCTCCACCCCAGTAAATCCAGACCATGAAGCTGCCCTGGTTGCGTGAACTCCTACATAAAATGTTCTGCAAATTGAGTGACATCCTGGAGGGCAGAGGACCCAGTGCTCACCAGCTGCTCCGCCCAGTCACGGGCCGGACCGCAAAACCTGGACACCAAGAACCCGAGAAATGAGTTCCACAGTCTGAATGAATGCATTCAGTGATTCCCCAGTGAGGGAAGAAATCTTTGACCGGTGATTTTGCAGTCTGTATGGCTGTCCCTGTTTTGGTGGGATATGCTTCAACCCAACGTGAAAACCTATCAACTATCACCAACACATCCCGTTTATCTTGATACCGGGGACGAGTGATGTAGTCAGCCTGCAGGTGTTTGAATGGCCCTGTAGGTGCTGGAGTGTGAGCTGCAGGTTTTGGCACCCCAGCTGCATTGTTGTTAGCCTGGCATAGAACAAACCGTCACACAATGTCAAATGCATGTGCAAAGAACTTAAAAAAATCGGTGAACCATACTCTGGACAGCCACGTGTCCTAGACTGTGGATATGTTGAGCTAAGTATGGCATCAACGCTTCGGGAACAACATATCTTCCCCCTTTCGTCCATACACCAGCAGAATCTAGGCTTGTACCCTTGTCCATCCATGAACACACCTCTAATGCAGGAGCATTAACATACATGCCAATTAGGGAGGACAGTATCTGCTGTGTGACAGGCTTAACCTCATCCGAGTTTGTAAGGTTTGAGGTTGTGGCAGCTGAAATTGAGACAGAGGGAAGACTGCAGCATCATGCATAGCATTACCTCGAGCTTCAATATTGTCAGGGAACAATGTGCCTTAACCTTGACCACAGCCAAGCATGTTGGACGTTCACATGCTAACAAAAGATCAGACACAAACAAGGAATGTTTGACGGGCGTGCCTGCAGCTATTAAAAAGGCACATCGCTACCAGATACTGCCAAAATCATGTACAACACCAAAGGAATATTGTGACTCTATATAGATTGTAGCAGTACAACCAGTAGCTAGGACGCAGGCATTAGTCAAGGCCACATGTTCGGCAACCTGGGCTGAGAGGTGATCAGGGAGGCGGCAAAAATCTAAAAGGTGTGCATTATAGCTGACACCTAGATGAACACTTTACAGTTGGGTTTGTGACTGTAAGTCATTCCCTTCAAATGTTATTGAGTTTTAAATTATGGTATATTTTGTGTATGAACCCATTTGATAGTGAAATTCATGTCAAATTTACATATGACTTAATAGTTTATTTTTTATTAAATAACAAAAATCTAAAAGGTGTACATTATAGCTGACACCAAGTGAACCCTAGAGCAACCTTAACACTAGTATAATAGTAAACTTAGCCCAAGCCTAAAGTTAGCATAGTAGTACCCTTAGCCCAACACCAACACTAGCATAATAGTAACCCTAGCCCAACCACCACACTCACATTATAGAAACCCTAGCCAAACCCTCACACTCTCATTATAGTAACCCTAGCCAAACCCTTACACTAGCACAATAGTAACGTTAGCCCAGCCCTAACACTAGCATAATTGTAACCTTAGCGAAACCTTAACACTAGCATAATAGTAACCCTAGCCCAAGCCTAACGCTAGCATAGTAGTACCCTTAGCCCAATCCTAGCACTAGCAAATAGTAACACTAGCCAAACCGCAACACTCGCATGATAGTAACTCAAGCCCAATCATACCACTCACATTATAGTAACCCTAGCCCAACCCTAACACTAGCATAATAGCTACCCTAGCCCAATCGTAACACTCGCATGATAGTAACTCAAGCCCAATCATACCACTCACATTATAGTAACCCTAGCCCAACCCTAACTCTAGCACAATAGGAACTCTAGACCATCCCTAACACTAGCATAATAGCTACCCTAGCCCAATCGTAACACTCGCATAATAGTAACACTAGCCCAACCCTAACACTCGCATTATAGTAACCCTAGCCCAACCCTAACTCTAGCACAATAGGAACTCTAGACCATCCCTAACACTAGCATAATAGTAACCCTTGCCCAACGCTAACACTCGCATTATGGTAAACCTAGCCAAACCCTAACTCTAGCACAATAGTATCCCTAGACCAACAATAATCTTTGCATAATAGTAAACTTAGTCCAACCCTGACACTAGCATGATAGTAACCCAAAGCCAAACCCTAACACTTACATTATAGTAACCCTAGCCAAACCCTAACACCCACATTATAGTAACCCTAGTGCAACGTTAACACTACCACAGTAGTAACCCTAGCCCAACCCTAACCCTAGCACAATAGTAACCCTAGCCGAACCCTAACACTTGCATTATAGTAACCCTAGCCAAACCCTAACACTCGCATTATCGTAACCCTAGCCCAACCCTAATAATAGCACAATAGTGACCGTAGCCCAACCCTAACCCTAGCACAATTGTAACCCTACACAAACCCTAACACTAGCATACTAGTAACCCTAACCCAACGCTAACATTCACATTATAGTAACCATAGCCAAACTCTAGCACAATAGTAACCCTAGCCCAACCTTAACACTAGCAAAATAGTAACCCTAGCAGAACCTTTACCCTAGGATAATAGTAACCCTAGACAAACCATAACACTCGCATGATAGTAACCCTAGCCAAACCCTAACACTCACATTATAGCATCCCTAGCCCAACCCTAATACTAGCACAATAGTAACCATAGCCCATCCCTAACACTAGCACAATAGTAACCCTAGAGCAACCCTAACACTCGCATTATAGTAACCCTAGCCAAACCCTAACACTCGCATTATGGTAAACCTAGGCAAACCCTAACTCTAGCACAATGGTAACCCTAGACCAACCCTAATACTAGCACAATAGTAACCCTAGCCCAACCCTAACCCTAGTATAATAGTATCCCTAGCCAAACCATAACAATTGCAATATAGTAACCCTAGCCAAACCCTTACCATGACATTATAGTAACCCTAGCTAAACCCTAACACTAGCATAATAGTAACCATAGCCCAACCCTAACACTAGCATAATAGTAACCAAAGCCAAACCCTAACACTTGCATTACAGTAACCCTAGCCAAACCCTAACATTCATATAATAGTAAGCCGAGCCTAGCCATAACTCTAGTACAATAGTAACCCTAGATCAACACTAACACTAGCATAATAGCAACCCTAGCAAAAGCCTAACCATCGCATTATAGTAACCCTAGACCAACCCTAACACTAGCATAATAGTAACCCTAGCCCAGCCCTAAGACTCGCATTATAGTAACCCTAGCCAGCCCCCAACACGCACATTATAGCATCCCTAGCCCAACCCTAATAACACTAGCATAATAGTATCCCTAGCCAAACCATAACACTTGCATTATAGTAACCCAGCCAAACTCTAACACTAGCATTATAGTAATCCTTGCACAACCCTAACACTAGCATAATAGTAACCCTAGACCAACCCCAACACTCGCATTATAGTAACCCTAGCCAAACCCTAACACTCACATAATAGTAACCACAACCAAACCCTAACACTTGCATTAGAGTAAACCTAGCCAAACCCTAACTCTAGCATAATAGTAACCCTAGCCAAACCCTAACACTCGCTTTATAGTATTACTAGCCAAACCCTAACACTCGCATTATAGAAACCCTAGCTGAAACTTAACACTCGCAGTATTGTAACCCTAGCACAAACTTAACAGTAGCACAATAGTAACCCTAGCCCAGCCCTAATAATAGCACAATAGTGACCGTAGCCAAACCCTAACACTAGGAACCGAGGAAGTAGGAAGTGTCACAGGAAGCAGTGTCCCTCGAGCTGATGCTATTTTCTTCTAATATCTATACTTTAAAATTATATATATATTTTTTTATCTTATGTTATTTCTTTTTATCTTTACAATGTTTACAAATATCACTAATACTACTTTAGATAAAACAATGGTAATATTGCGCTGTCACTAAGTTTTATTGGTTCCTACAAACATCCGCGACTAGCTTGTAGCCCGCTAGCATCACCTTACCACTAGCCTTGTTTACACTTCACATTTATCTCATTTACCACTGTTTTTTAAAACAGCAAATATGTCTGTTGTTTCTCCGCTTTTGAGTGCAGATGAGGACTTGCTCGAGCTTCACATGGTGCTGCTGGAACTGGAGGATATGGAGAAACAGGTCCGCGGCCTACTCAACAAGCAGGCCCAGCTGCTGGAGCGAAGAACCGCGCTGGAAACATCTTGTGCTTCTGCCTATACATCCAAGGTAAGCACGCAGCATGGTATTACCACTCCCAACCCCTCTACGCCGCAGGGACCGTGCACCCAAGACTTTTCCAGCTGAGGTCTCCGTCACGCCGGTGCCGACTCCCCACGGACCTTGGGTGAACCAGCAGCAAAAGGTGAGAGCCATACCCCGGGAGAGGACCTCTCCACCTCCATTGTTCGAGATCCCAACCAGGAACCACTTCGCCCCGCTCCATCAGACCAGACCAAACGCTGTGATCGTCGGGGACTCCATTGTGCGAATCGTCGGCGTTGCGTCAACAAAGGGTAAGGTGCACACACATTGTTTTTCTGGTGCTCGTGTCCTTGATGTCACTGCACAGGTATCCGGGATCCTGAAGAAGGACGAGCGCATTGGAGTGGTTGTGCTGCACGTGGGGGCAAACGACATCAGGTTGCGGCAGACAAAGGTTCTGAAGAGGGACTTTGCCAGCCTGATCGAGACAGTATGACGCAGATCACCCACCACGAAGATCATCGTCTCTGGACCTCTTCCCCCATACAGACGTGGAGCTGAAAACTTCAGTAGACTTCTTGCTTTGAATGACTGGTTAGTTTCTTGGTGTAATGAACAGAATCTGCCGTTTGTTAATAACTGAAATCTGTTCTGGGAGCGTCCTAGGTTGTTTCGTCCTGATGGCCTGCACCCCAGCAGCCTTGGAGCAGAACTGCTGTCAGACAACATCTCCAAGGTGCTACACACCAAGTGACTGCCTACCGTAAGTACATCTTCCTACAATAACAACGTTCATCATAAGCAATGTTCAATTAATAGTTCAACAATTGTAGTACATACTATAGAGACTGTGTCTGTTCTCTGAGCTATACAAATACATAGAAAATGTATTTTGGAATACAAAATTTAGTAACCTAATTAACATAAAATTAGATCATACTGAATGCACATCCAGCACCTTTAATCTGAAGCTAGTACTATTAAACATTAGATTTTCTCTTGCGTCTAAGGCTCTTATTGTTAACGAAATCATTACTGATCAGGAATGTAATTTAATGTGTTTAACGGAAACTTGGATTAAACTAAACCAGTACATAGCATTAAATGAAGCCAGTCCTCCTGGATACAGTCCTCTCCTGGCTCAGGTCCTATTTGACCGATCGTTATCAGTTTGTAGATGTAAATGGAGACTTCTCCACGCATACCGAGGTTAAATTTGGTGCTCCACAAGGTTCTGTTTTAGGCCCACTGCTTTTTACTTTATATATGCTACCTCTAGGTCAAATTATTCATAAACATCGAATTAGCTTCCACTGTTATGCTGATGATACACAGTTGTATGTTTCAGCGAAGCCAGAGGACAGACAGCAGTTTAATAAAGTTGAGGAATGTGTAATGGACATTAGACATTGGATGCTAACTAACTTCCTTTTACTTAATTCTGATAAGACAGAAGTACTTGTATTAGGACCACGTGTAGCTAGAAGTAGGCTTTCTGATCACATAGTGTTCTGATCTTATCAACACTGCATTGCCAACCAGTGAAATCTGGCCTTGATTATAAAATACTATTTTAACCTATAAATGTGGTCTCGCGCTACATTATCTAAGCGACTTTTTGGTTTTCTATGATCCGCCACGCCTACTTAAATCAAAAGATGCAGGCTATTTGACGGTACCTCGAATAGCAAAGGCTACAGCAGTGGGAAGCGCTTTCTCTTATAGAGCCCCACAGTTATGGAACAGTCTTCCAATTAGTGTTTGGGACTCAGACACAGTCTCAGTGTTTAAGTCTAGGCTTAAAACATATTTGTTTACTCAAGCCTACCCTGACTAGACTTTCCATTATGCTAAGCACAGTCCTAACAATCTCTTCTCTCCCTCTTTCCTTCTGTCGAGCCACACACAATTTTATGGAGATACTAGAGATCCTGATCCTTTCTGCTCTCCGGACCTGCCTGACCCGTTTCGGATGTCCTACCTCTGGATGGAGCTCTCATCTACTCCAATTCCAGATTGCTGAGACTAAGGCCAAACAGACTTCATATAAATCCATAATGAACTTTTTCACACTATCTGTTGTTACCCAGATGAGGATGGGTTCCCTTCTGAGTCTGGTTCCTCTCAAGGTTTCTTCCTCTTAACATCTTAGGGAGTTTTTCCTTGCCACCATCACCACCGGCTTGCTCAGTTGGGATAAATTTGCACTTTTAATATCTGTATACCGTGTTGATATTTCTGTGAAGCTGCTTTGAGACAATGTGTATTGTAAAAAGCGCCATACAAATAAAATTGAATTGAAGTGAATTAAACTAGCATAAAAGTAACCCTAGCCCAACCCGAACCCTAGAGTAGTAGTAACTCTAACCAAACTCTAACACTCGCATTATATTAACCATAGCCAAACCCTAACACTCACATTATAGTAGTCCTAGCCCGACCCTAACACTAGCATAATAGTAACCCTAGCCCAACACTAACCTTAGCATAATAGTAAAACTAGCCCAGCCCTAACTCTCTGAGCTAGGTCTCAGATATTATCATGAGTGAGTAGTCTTTCACCCTTTTATGTGCCTCGATGATCAGCTCCAGTTCTTCAATTTTGTTGCTAAGTAATCTGGTGTTGATGATTTGACTTTAAAAAAAAAAAAATCTATTGTCTGAAAAGAGCAAATATCAGTATTAAAGGAATACTTCACCCAAAAATGTAAATTTGCTGATAATGTACTCACCCTAAGGCCACCCATATATATATATATATATATATATATATATATATATATATATATATATATATATATATATATATATATATATATATATGACTTTCTTTCTTCATCAGAGCAAAAAAATAATCTTCATTAGATGAAGAGAGAAAGTCATATACAAAAAAGAAACATCCCTTTTTCAGGAGACTGTATTTTAAAGATAATTTTGTAAAATCCAAATAAGCTTTACAGATCTTTATTGGAAAGGGTTTAAACAATGTTTTTCATGCTTGTTCAATGAACCATAAACTATTATTGCACATGCATCTGTGGAACAAGGTTAAGATACTAACAGTTTATAGGCGGTAGGAAATTAAGGTCACAGTTTCAATAATTTAGGACACTAAAGAGACCTTTCTACTGACTCAGAAAAACACCAGAAGAAAGATGCCTAAGGTGCCTGCTCACCTGTGTGAACATACGTGAACATGAGTACTGCAGATGTGTCCAGAGCAATAAACTACAATGTCTGTAATATAAGATGCCTTCGACAGTGCTACAGGGAGACAGGAAGGATAGCTGATTGTCGTTGCAGTGGAAAATCACATGTAACCATGTGTCCCCCAGACGTGATCGAGAACTTGCAAATGCCTTGGTGGAAGAGTGGAGTAACATCTCACAGCAAGAACTGACAAATCTGGTGCAGTCCATGAGGATGAGATGCACTGTAGTACTTAAAGCAGCTGTTGGCCACACCAGATACTGACTGTTACTTTCTATATTCACCCCCCCCCCCCCCCCCCCCCCCTTATTCAGGGACTCATTCTTCCATTTCTGTTCATCAAATGTCTGTGAAACTTGTTCAGCTTGTGTCTCAGTTGTTGAATATTTTTTTGTTAATACAAATATTTACACATATTAAGAAATTTGCTGGAAACTAAAGCAGTTCAATGTGAGAGGACATTTCTTTTTTTGCTGAGTATATATATCTTGGATGGCCTTAGGGTAAATACACTATCAGCAAATGTTAATTTTTGGGTGAACTATTCCTTTAAATTTTGTGCGTGTCTGTCTTTGTTGTTTGTTCTGGAATAACAATCCTTCTGCAGGCCAGTTCCAGGGCATTTTTCACCATCTCATGATCTGGTGCAATGTCTCTCCAAGCACTTCAGGAAATGTGGCAGCACAGGATGAGACCATGTCCTTATCTGCTGTTGAGATGTCCTCTGCTCTAGAAGCAGAAGAAACTGCAAACCATCCATCCCCTTTTGTTAACATCTCTGCAATTGTGTGTGACCATAGTTACCTGGCAGCCTGCTTTGGTAGCCTTGTGGACAATGCCCTTGTGTACATATCAGGATTTGTATTCGACAAACAAGCTGTGCTGTGATGTGTGCCATGCTTGCTTGGTGACAGAGGCTGTACCTGCATCATTTGATCAGAGCTACCACTTGCTTACACTGAAAAACAATGGAGGACTCATGATTCCTTCTGAAGGTACAGGGAAGGTGGTCAGATCAGCTGAGTGGTTTATTTGCCAGTCGTCATCATTGGGGAAAGCTGTCAGAGTCTCCTTGACCAATCGGTTTGTCCAAGCTGAGATTGGTTCAGAGGATGTGTTTTTTCTCGAGGAGCACATTCAGGAACACAGTTTGGAATTGAAACCATAATATTTTGCTCTTGTGTCATTAGTTGTGTCTGTCATCCACAAACTAAAAATGGACCACACTGGAACACCAAATGAAACACTCTTAAATTACAACTCAACAAAAAAAGCTGTGCAAAGCAGTTTTGTTCTATGGGTTTTAGCTCCCATCCCCTGTTTTGTAAAAGAAGAGCATAACTTGTACAGGTGGGATTGGCTCTAAATAGCCCCCTGCAACCCCACAAAGGATAAGCAATTATAGATGATTGATGGATGGATATACTATGTAGCATATTATTATTATTATTATTATTATTATTATTAATTATTATTACATAAATGTTTTATGACTACAACTGTAAATGTTTTACTGGCTCCATAGAGGATGATCTTATAATTATCTTTGTAATTGTTTGGAGTATACAATGGGGGAAATAAATATTAGACGTGTCAACATTTTTTTCAGTAAATATATTTCCAATGAGGTTATTCACATGAAATTTTCACCAGACATCAGTGTTAACTCAAGAAATCTGGAAATATAAAGAATTCACAACATTAAAGTCCATAAATAAAGTTAGGTGTAATAAAGTGGAATATCAGAAGAAAAAAGTATTGAACACGCTAACTGAAATGTATTTAATACTTCATGGGGAAGCCTTTGTTTGTAATGACAGCTTCAAGACGCTTCCTGTATGAATTAATTAATCGGCCGCAACAAAAAGAAATGGGAAAGGAGAAGTTGGTACAACAGTGATGATAGTAGTGAATTGTAAAGTCCTATTAGAAAATGTAAAAATTGGATGTGTGAGCTACCCAGTATGTTCTTACAGAATACCTGCTTTGAGATGCTTCAATTGCCAAAGATTAGGCTATGTGGCAGAAGTATGTAAAGGAAAGAAAAGGTGCTGCAGATGTGGAGGAAAACATGATTATGGGGAGTGTGGAGCACTATTTGGACCCAAGTGTTGCAATTTATAAAGAATAGTGTGGCTTATAGGGAAGTAAATATAGAAACACAATATGAAGGTGGAGGTGTGGACATCGGTATGGAAAGTAACAATAATACACTTTTACATTTCATGTGAACAATTATCCTTAATAGAATTAAACAAAATTTGGAGTAAAGAAGGTATGGTACTATGGTGAGGTGATTGTAATGCATAGTGTTACATGGGGAAACTCAAACAGACAAAAATGGCACACTGGTGGAAGAGTATATGGAAGAGAATATACTGGTATGCTAATAGATGGGAATGGAACAAGGTTTAATATCAGATGTAACTAAGTCTTGCATAGATCTAACAATAGTTTCAACAATAATAGCAGTAAAATGTCAATGGGAAATACTAGATCAGTCAACAATTGGATGCGATCATTGTCCAGTAACCGGCGCAGTAGGATTAGAAATGCAAAAGGAGTGTGGTAGCAAAATAACAAAGATGGAAATTTGAGAAAGCAGACTGGGGTTTATATAATAACATCTGTAAGAAAGAATTGATTAATTAGAAGATGACACTGATGAGTGTACAGAGAAATTAAGCTCAATATTAATCAGAGCAGCAGAGGAAACTACCCTAAAGCAAAAGGAAATGGAAGGGAGAAAGTTGTTGCACGGTGGAATGAAGATTGTTCTAATGCAATTATAAATAGAAATAAAGCATTTAGAGTATTAAAAAGAACATTGATACCAAAGGCAATATAAGAATATCAGAAGGAAAGAGGCTAGGAGGAAAATTAAACAGGCAAAAAAGAGATACTGGTAAGGTAAGGAAACAGAACTCGGCAATGCATGATGTCACGACACAAAGTTGAGACGGATGCAATTGCAGAATTTTGAAGATTTAATAAACAAACAAAATACAGACACTAAAACACTAAGGCAAAACACTGTGGCAAAGGCTACACACAAACCAAAGACAAAAACACGGCAGGAGAGAAAGGTATGTAAGACAAGGCAAGACAAGGAAAGCAGTGCAAACAGTGGCTGTATACAAGAGTGCTCATTAACCAAAACATAATTCAGGTGCAGGTGGTGATGTGACAATGAGTATGGTGCAGTGGCTGTTGGGAACTGGAGTCCAGCATTCCTTCCCTGATACATGACAGAACCCCCTCCTCACCCAAGGGCGCTTCTCCTGGAGTGCCAAAATACACTCCCTCCCTCTGGCGGTCCTGGCCCGCTGGGTAAAATGTCCCCCGCTGAACCAGATGACTGAGCAGTTTCCTCAACAGAGCAAGAAAGCAGGGCTACTTTCTCAGCGGAACAGGTAAGCAGGGCAATGTCCTCAGCTGGGCAGGAAGGCAGAACTTGGTTAGCATGATATGCCTGGTCCGGATTGAATGCAGGACGATGGCCACTGCACAGCCAGCGGGAGGAACAAGGATCAAGGAGGAGCCTGAGGGGGAAGTGACATTCCCCGTGATGCTAGAAGGGAGAGTGCTACTCTCCACACGGGGAGCTAAGTTCTCCGCGAGGCCAGAGAGGGGAGCAAGGTTCTCCGCAAGGCCAAAGGGAGGAACGATGCTCTCCGCGAAGCATGAAGGGGAGACAAAGCTCGCCGCGAAGCATGAAGGGGAGACAATGCCCTCTGTGGGGCAGGAAGGGGGAGTGACATGACACACAGCAAAGAAGAGGAGCGACGTCCTCGGCCGAGCAGGTAGGCGGAGCGACGTCCTCGGCCGAGCAGGTAGGCGGAGCGACGTCCTCGGCCAGGCAGAAAAGCAGGGTGGCTTCCTTAGCGGAGCAGTAAATCTGAGCAATGCCCTCAGCGGAGCAGAAAAGCAGGGCGAGGAAAGCACAGCGGTGTTCAGCGCGGCACAAGTGAACAGAGGGGAGCACTTGGGCATGTCAGGTCACAGAGCAAATTCTTCAGCAAATAAGGGTGATGGAGCGGCATCCTCGGCTGACCAGAATTGCTGAGAGGCGTCCTCAGATGAGCAAGGAGGCTGACTTACGCTCTCCACTGACTCAGCATGCCAGACGAGATCCACAATGGGGGAGGGAGATGGTTCCAGCCCGGTTGGAAGGCTCCCAGCTCAGTTTCTCCCTCTCGTACAGGGGCCTTTGGATCCTGAAAAATTCCACTGCATCCATGATATAGGTCTTACGTTCTGTCACGACACAAAGTTGAGACGGATGCAATTGCAGAATTCTGAAGATTTAATAAACAAAGAAACAAAATACAAAGACACTAAAATACTGTGGCAAAGGCTACACACAAACCAAAGACAAAAACACAGCAGCATAGACAAAGGTAAGTAAGACAAGGAATCAGTGCAAACAGTGGCTATATACAAGAGTGCTCATTAACCGAAATGTAAATCAGGTGCAGGCGGTCATGTGACAATGAGTATGGTGCAGTGGCTGCTGGGAACTGGAGTCCAGAGTTCCTTCCCTGATACATGACACATGGAGTATGTTAAAGAAGATGATTGGGATTTATAAAACCAGAAATATACTGGTATTAACAGGAGAAGAAAGAATAGCTATCACAGAAAAAGACAAGACAGCACTATTAGTTAAAACCTTTCAAAAAGCTTATAGCATAGAAAATCTTGATGAGAACTATAGAAGGAAAAGAGGAAATTTTTAGAAAATTTAAGAAAATTGGAATAGAGGGAAGAATTTATAACTGGGTTTTAATTTTTTTTTGATGGTCAATTAATCGTCTCAAACTGTAAGTGTGGAGAACCGAACACCTCAGGGAAGTGTGTTAACCCCTATTTTATTTAATATCTTGCTTAATGATATATTTGAAAAGGTGTCATCAGGAATTAACACAGCTTTATATGTGGATGATGGAAAAATCTGGAAAAGAGGGAAGAATTTATCCTTTAATATAGATAGAATTCAAGAAGCAATAGGGATAGTTGAAAAATGGTCTTTAGAATGGGGATTAAAATTTTCAACATCCAAAACATGCTATCAGATATTTACAAAGAAGAAAATCAAAGATAACAAGCAGCTTAAATTATATGGGTCCTCATTAGGAAAAGTATCTACATTTAAATATCTGGGAATGTGGATTGATAATACAAGACTGGGGTGCAGACAAATCAATAAAGGATATATATGTTGGACTCATGCGATCAGTCCTAGACTATGGATGTATTGTGTATGAATCTGCGTCGGCAACTATGCTAAAGAAATTACATATCATGCAAGCTAAAGCACTAAGACTTATTTTAGGAGCAGTTAAAACAATAACAATTATAGCACTACAGGTGGAAACATCAGAAATGCCACTATATATACAGTGAGGGAAAGAAGTATTTGATCCCAGTATTTGATGAAGTATTTGCTTTGCATGGAAAATAAAGAGATGGGTTAACGAAACTGGTCTAAATTCAAAGTCATTTGCTTCAATAATTGCAATACCTCTGATACCACCTTGGTTACTCACTCAACCTAAAATTGACTTAAAGCTACCTGAAAGAATTAAGGAAAAAGTGGATAGGGTTAGTATAAAAGCATATGTAATAGACTATATAAAAAGTATGCATTATTTGTTTCTTCAAGTATGCACAGCTGGTTCAAAGAACCATGACCCCGAAAGGACAGGGGCAGCTTTTTATGTTCCTGAGTGTGAAGTTAGGAAGTCTGGAAGAATAACAGATGATACATCTGTGTATACAACAGAGATGATAGCAATTCTTATGAGTTTACAATTACATCAAATAAATAGAAGTGACATTTTAATAGAAATCTTTACATTATACAGGTTAAAAAAGATAGGAATAATAACTAATTTAATATGGGTACCAGCACGTGAAAATCCAGGATAATGAGGAAGTAGACAAAATGGCTAAAGAATCGTTAAAGACGGATGAAACAAGTATAAATATTTCAGTACTGCGTATGTAATAGCAACTGGCAGACATATTGGGACTCGTGTCAAACAGAACGACATACAGAAGATACAAAGGAGCATAAACAAAAGGAAAATCATTCATAACATAAGTAGAGAGGAGCAAGTCGTTTTCACATATCTAATATCTGGGCATTCAAATTTTAACCAGAAGGGAGACCAATCCACCTTTTTCCTGGGGGCATTGCTGTATAAACGATTACGAATATAACTTCTGGTGGAAGTAGTAGCACAGCGCTGACTGGCTTGCTCTAATGGCAGTTGGTGTTTATGTCATGATTTGTGTGTGTGTGTTAAAAACTAATACTGTTTGTTGCTTCAGGCAGGAATATCATTACGGAATGTCATTATGAAGCTCAGGAACAACATGTGCTGTACGTGGCTGCACTTACAACCAGGTGAAAATTAATTTGTGGTTTAAAGAAAAGTGCTACATACACAGATCTAAAGTTAAGGCGGACTGCTCCTGGGAGCGATTGTACATTCATGCCTATGTTGCTTTGCCTGACTGCATTCTCTACCTTTATAGAAGAAACAACATTTTTTCTTACTCTTTATTAATTTACCTCCCTGGGGCTGTAGCTATAAAACAGTAGTAGAGGTCAGATAATGCTACTACTACTAGCCTAATACTAATACTAGTAATAATAATTATATTAATAATTATCATAATCTTAATCTTTTTTTTATCCTTAATTTTCTGACCTTCCACAGTATTGCAGCTGCGTAACAGCAAGAGCGCCTTGGACCTGCTATACAAGAGCACCCCAATGTCTGTATAACTGTTACGCCAGGGCGAACACACGGCCGCAGTACTCCTCTTGCAGCGCCGCCTACAAATATGGTGGACAAGGACTACATTTCCCGGCCATGCCTGCGCTCAAGTGGAAGCAATCTCTATGGCTTACGAGGCGTGCGGTCTCACCACGCCTCTGAGCTCATTCCACTAGGGCAGTCGCCTCCTTGAAGGCTTTGTCCAAAGGGGTATTCTTGCAGGATGTGTGTGCTGCTGCAGGATGGTCTACACCACACACATTCATTCGTTATTACAGCCTGGATATTCATTCCACCCCAGGCTCGAGTGTCTTGCAGTGACCCTCGGGCTTGGGTCTTTTTGAACAGGCCGTACCCTCGGTATGACGGAGTGGGTATTCCCGTTCCCATACTGTTATGCTAAATGCAATGTCGAAGTTCCCTTTGAAAGGGAATGTCAGGGTTACGCATGTAACCCTGTTCCCTGAGAAGGGAACGAGACGTTGCATAGCTCTGTCATACCAGGGCAGGCCTGTGAATTGCGTCTTCGCTTCAGATAATAGAGGCTGGCGGCGTGGTCATGTGACGCGCTTAATTGCCACGTCACCTGATCATGGCAGGCCTATAAGTAGAGACATGATTTTACACAAGCTTCAGATACCAGTCACGTGCGCAAGGCGCTTCCCATACTTTTATGCTAAATGCAACGTCTCGTTCCCTTCTCAGGGAACAGGGTTAGATGCGTAACCCCACCTTCTAAAATGCAGTAACTTTAATGTGAATAATAGGAAAGCCCGTTTCCGCCACAGAGAAAAAAATTTAAAAGGTAATTGTGACTTTAGAACTTATCTCAGAATTTTGACATTTTTTTCCTCATAACTGCGAGTTTATATATTGCAATTCTGACTTTTTTCTCAAAATTGAAAGTTTTCTTCTCATGGCAACAACAAACAGAGCCGCAATTAGCCGCAGGCCTAGCATGGAAGAATATAGTGTGATTGTTATTATTTTCACTAAATAAGCAACTGGATACTGTTATCACTTAAATATTATTGAAATTTGGTAAAAGGACCATGTGTGAATCAGGTGTTACTGTTCTGTACTCGACATTTAAATAAAAGTGTGTAGCAATGCTAATGCTGTTGGAGTGTGTGTGTGTGGGGGTGGGGTGGGGGGGGGGGCAATCTCATTTAGTCCATTAGACACTCTGGTGTAAACATTTAGCTCCATGGTATTGTTGTAATTTCTGTCCAAATATGTATTTTTAAGCAAACTAGTATGGAAACTATGCTAAGCTCCCCATTGTAGATTGTAATGGAGAGGACAAACCCTTGAACTAAACTGCACATTTTAGCATGTGTTTTATTAATCAATAAATACATTGTTTAATGCAATTGTGCATTTATGTCCGGTTGATTTATACTTAAATAAAACAGTCACAAAGCATGTAAAGAATAGCTGAAAACTAGTGCTGTATGAGGGTATAGGCTTATACAGTATAGGATTATACATTATTGCATGCCATATGAGGGTACAGGCTTATACATTATAGGATTATACATTATTGCATGCTGTATGAGGGTACAGGCTTATACATTATAGGATTATACATTATTGCATGCTGTATGAGGGTACAGGCTTATACAGTATAGGATTATACATTATTGCACACCGTATGAGTGTACAGGCTTATACAGTATAGAATTATACTGTACATTATTGCATGCCGTATAGCATGAATTCTCGCCCCTGCATCACAGATATCTACACCCACTGATGCAGAGTACAGTCGAGTCTACGTCATGTGTAACATGAAAAGACAGATAAAAAATAATTAACAACATAAACTTACCAGGGGGCTTTCTGTGCGTGCGTTTCAACTGTGTGCTGCCTCATCATGCGAGTACAGAATTGAGTTCTCTTTAGCAGCTTATTACGCTGGGACGTCAAATAAATAAACACACATCATGTCAAAATGCAGGCCTGGCCGAGTATTCATGCAAATACAGTCGGTTATGTTTTAAGTAAATGTACAGTTGGGGAAAAAATCTGAAGCGTGCCAATACAGTACATTGGATCTGTACATTATGTCTTAAAGTGACAGCAGTCTAATAAACCTGCTGCTGTCTGTGTCATTAATGTTAATCAAACAATAAAAGACTCACTCATTCATTTGACTGAATAACTTCAGTAAATTTAATAAGAATCACTATATGTTTCTCATACAGTGAAGTCTATTTTATGTTACATTTAATTGCTTTTTTCAATTTCCGTAATATTTCTTACTTGAATACTACTGATAGACTTGAGAAAACGCATCGGTATCGTGAATTAAGATTGTAGTCACATGGCCCACCCCTAAAGATTAGCATTTGGTGATTCCAGTCTTAAATTTCATGTAAAATGTGAAATGTACTTCTTAATGTAGTAAATATCATAAACCCTGCTGATAGGGATTTATTTCTTTTCATTTTAGGAATTAAAATGGGAAAAAAATGTTACACGAACAAAGCTGTGTTCAGAAATGAGTTTGTTGTCATTCATAGACAGATTAAAAGCAGTAATAAAGCATGAAGCTTATTGTTATGACATGCTGATGAATGTAACTCTACTCTCTCAGCCTATATAACTGTGGGGAGAGGCATCAAATAATTGAAATGTCAACTCGAACTGGGGGACACAATATAGTGTGATACAATAACAAAACAGGTTAATTTGTATTTTCATATACTTGTAATATAATAAAAGTTCTACTTTTACCTCTATATCCCTTTTTTTCTTTGAAACCATTTTTTGATAGAAAACTAGTTGAGGTGCTGATGACGAAATAAAAATATTAGAAAAAAAGAAGAAGAATGACGAAAAACACATTCTATATTCGAGGTTCTATTTTCTATATAAATACGCGGTATCAACAGTAGAGCGTGTGAATACGGGAAATTGAGGAGAAATTAAGTTATTTAAAACGATTGTCTGTTTTGTGTTTGAAAATAGAGAAAGCGGATTTCCTAAGTCCTAAGGCAATTAGCATTCGGATTGAAGCGAAAGGCCTGCAAAAGTTGAAATGGTATTGTCAGATGTGTCAGAAACAGTGTCGAGATGAAAATGGGTTTAAATGCCACTGCGTGTCCGAGTCTCACCAGCGCCAGTTACTGCTGGCCTCAGAGAATCCCAACCAGTTTATGGACCTCTTTTCAGATGAGTTCAAGAATGACTTTTTGGAGCTGTTAAGAAGACGCTTTGGAACAAAACGAGTTCACAATAACATCATCTATAACGAGTACATCAGTCATCGGGAGCATGTTCACATGAAATCCACTCAGTGGGAGACGCTCACAGATTTCACTAAATGGCTGGGGAGAGAAGGTTTTTGTAAAGTGGACGAGACGCCCAAAGGCTGGTACGTTCAGTACATCGATCGTGATCCAGAGACAATCCGCAGACAGGAAGAGCTGGAGAAGAAGAAGAAGAAGAAGAAGAAGAAGAAGAAGAAGAAGAAGCAGGATCTGGACAATGAAGAGCGCAGCGCAAAATTAATCGAAGATCAAGTGCGACGAGGCCGAGAGGGCAAGAAGCCGGAGGAGGAGCCTGTGTTTACTGAACTGAAGAGGGAGAACGAGGAAGAGAAAGTTGCCTTCACCTTGGGTGGTAGCTCCTCCTCCTCTGTAGGCCCAGCTAAAGCAAGCACATCTCTGGGTTCGAACGCCCTGAAAATGGCAGCGTCTGGTAAAAGAAAAGATGCATCTCACAGCACCGACTCCAAGAAGAAGAGGAAGAAATCTGCACTCGACGAAATCATCGAGATGGAGGAGAAGAAGAAGAAATCGGTGAGGTCAGACAATTGGATTCAGCCGGACATAGTGGTCAAGGTGGAAAAGCATCATGCAAGAGATCTAATGCTTGATTCAAAGAGGGTGCCACTGTATAAGTGATTGTGTCATCAGCATGCAAATGCATCTTAGCTGGATTCATTCCATGAAATAAATCATTTATGAAGACAGAAAATAAGATGGGGGCTAAAATAGATTCTCCGGGACACTTTTGTTTACTGAAAGTAAGGCTGAGCTACAATTTTCAATGACACATTGAGTTCTTTCAGATAAATAATTCTTAAACCAATTCAGAGCCAATTCACTAAAGCCTATACAGCTAAGTCTCTGAAGCAACAGGTCATGATCTATAGAATCAAACACTTTAGACAAATCAATAAATAGAGCTGCACAATGCTGTTTACTGTCTAAAGATTTAATGTCATTCTAGCATAGCTGCTGTTATAGTACTATGGTCTGATCTAAAGCCTGACTGAAATTCACTAAGAAAATTATTATCAGATAAAATCTGATAATATTTTAATTAATCTTTTACCAAAGTTTCAAATACTTTAGCCATAACAGACAGTCTGAATACAGGACGGTAATTATTCTAATCAGATAGGTCTCCACCCTTTAATAGATGGAGGGCCATAGCTGATTTCCAGACAATGGCTATGATGTTAGAAGATAAACTCAGTTTATAAATAGAACTAATAGGCTCTGCAATAATATCTGCTGCAATTTTGAAATAATAAGGCTCTATCATATCAGGAGATTTTTATTTATTTATTTATTTATTTAGAACAATTTAGGCTTAATAGAGTCTTTATGGACTTGTGTAACTGAGATAGGAGTAAAAGTGAACAGCTGAGTAGGGCAACATGGAACAGGTGCAACATTTCCCTTTGCAACTAGAAATGTAATTAGAATAAAAAATCGAGCCAGCAGAAATAAAATTTGCCATATTGGTTCTACCCTTGATTACACACTGATTCACATTTAATAAATCAGGAAGTCTGTTTGACACAGTAAAACCGAGGAGGATTTGATTAATTTCCAAAACTTGACTTATTTTTGACTTATTTGATTAATTTTGTACATTTATTTCTTAATATTCCATATAAAATACAATCCAAGGCGTTATTTGTTTTCTTTGTTTTGGCCCAAAGAACATCTCTTTGTCTGATAAAAGTGGAAATAGATTCAGTAAACCAAGGGTTATCTCATTCTAAATCTTCTAAAAGGTGCATGTTTATCACATATAGTAAAAAAAAGAGAAGGGATTTAAAATAATCCCAAGCTAGATCAACATCAGCTATTTGTGAGACAATATGCAAGTCACTATTATAAACATCATGCAAAAAAGCTTGTTCATTAAATTGTTTAAATTGTCTTGTATAGATAAAACATGGTATACTCTTAGGCATCTTACAATTTCTCATGCCGACAACTGTACATTGATCGCAAACATCATTACAAAAAATTAAGATCAAGTAATTTAACCATGTCTTTTTTATTTAACTGGGTTGGTGAGTTTATCAGCTGCATCTGACAAAGAGAGTCACAAATGTCCTTGAATGAGTCTGAGGATGATGATGATAACCAGTCCCAGTTTAGATCTCCAAGTAAAACCAACTCCGATTTAGCTCAATTGTGAAGATCAATAAAAGAAAAGTGGCTGCTTCACTTGAAGCTGAAGGTGTAGGTGCACAAGTGCAGTTAAACTTAGAGTTAACAGACTACAATCCCTCCTCCTTTTTAGTGCGGTCTGTTCTAAAGACATTATAACCCTCGATTTTAACCATGTCATTTGTGACGGATTTCTTTAACCATGTCTCAGAAAAGGCCATGATTTCAGAGTCAGTCAAGTCAACCCATATTCTTATTAAGTCTATTTTATTTACCAGACTTTGTACATTAATATGGAAAAGCTGTAGTCTGTTTGTAGGTTTAAATTCATCGGATGTTTTAAGCTGCGTCAGCTCTAGGCCTGGATTAGGTTGAATATTGCCCGATAGTAAAAACACATGAAAACAAACCAGTTCCTCCTCACTGGGCCATCAGCCGAGCTGCCGCCACAGGTATACACAGTATAGGTTGACAGCCTCCCACTCCCCCATGACCACATACAACGCAAACTGTGCAATGCATCTCCCAGAAAGAAATAGAATAGAAACCCTTCATGGACAACTGAGTTACCATGACTGGATTTCTGGCTGTCTCCGGGGAGGTCACAGTGCATAGAGCAAACTACAGATAACGCGCAGGTGCATCCTGCCTCAAGCCTCAAGGGACACTCCAGCCACTGGAATCTACAGCACAAGGTAGCCAAATAGGTAGGACAACAGAGAAGAGATCCACATTTTGGTGGCAAAGTCAATGAATGCCCAAGGAATTAACAAAATAATTTCGTTGCTATAGAAAAAAGAGAAAGTAAACAACATCTGGAAGAAAATATTATCGACTAGATGGGTAAAGCTCTTCATGACAAACTTTGATGCTGGCTTGACGAAGCCAGTCTGAAAGTTTAAAATAGTTATCAGTCAGTCCATTTACATGGACAACAATAATCCAATATTAACCCGATTAAGACAATACTCTGATTAAGAAACTACCATGTAAACAGCGATTATTGATTACCTTAATCTGACTAAAGTCATACTCGAAGTAAACACAAATCGAATTAATACATGTGGAGTATTTCTGTTTTAGTCGCATTATCAATGAGCATTACAGACATATAAACACCTTAATTACACTATTAACGCCATATGGAAGTTTTCACCGCATTTTGCGACAGGATACGTACACACACAGCAGTGCACATCTGATTGATGGTAAACAAGAGAGCATGGCTGCGTCCAAAACCACATACTTATATAGTAGGTGAGGTACATGTATTTTGGCTACTATATAGTAGGTAAGTACGCGGATTCGGACTCAGACCATGGCTTCAAGCAGTCGTCTATTTGCACATATAACATGACAAATAATGAACTGCACTTAAAGCTTTCGTAAAGTTAAAAATGAAACACCCAAAACTGTATACAGTGCCATAACGAATACAAACTGTATGTTGATACGAGGGAACGTCGGACGGCCATACGGACATAATGACATGTGTCATTAATCAGTCTATGTTCTATAACATATAAAATGGGAACATGAAAGGAGCATTCTAAAAGCGACTCATATAAACACCTTAATCTCAATATTGTGTTATTCAGAATCACAATATTGTATTCAAAATAAGGTCAATAATTAGATTACTGCTGTCCATGTAAATGTAGTCAGTGTGAAATGTGCAGTTTTTAAGAAAGAAAGAGAGATAGATAGATAGGGTGCCAATACTTGAAGAGTTAGAGAGATAGATAAAGTGCC
The DNA here is from genome assembly GCF_001660625.3 of Ictalurus punctatus. Taxonomy (NCBI): domain Eukaryota; kingdom Metazoa; phylum Chordata; class Actinopteri; order Siluriformes; family Ictaluridae; genus Ictalurus; species Ictalurus punctatus. Next base: position 8,975,955 of record NC_030443.2, on the reverse strand, counting down.
AATACTTCTACGGTTAGATTGATAGCTAGGGTGCCAATACTTGTAGCATTGAATAGATAGATATGGTGCCAATACTTGTAGAGTTGTATAGATAGATAGATAGATAGATAGATAGATAGATGAAGTGAGAGTCTTTGTTACAGGTACATTGACAGAGTGAAAGAAAGAGAATAGGGGCTTCAGGCTGTGTGCACACAGGTGTGTGTGAGTTTTGACAATTGGAGTTTGAAATCTTGAACATTCCGAGCCAAGCTCTGAACATTCCATCAATGTAAATGAATGGAAATTTGGGGGATTTTTGATTGTCCGCTATGGGAATACTAGTAGTTTGATCAGTTAGGAAAAATACAGCATGATCAATGTGAACAGACTGAAGGACTGTGCTGAGTTGAGTGGAAGTAACCTGAAAGCTCAAGGAGTTATAACAGTCAGAATTTTTTTATGCAAATCAATGGGAATTTTGGCCACTTTGAGCTTCTGTAACGGGAATTCTGTAATTCCAATCACTGATCAAAAGTAATAGCAGACTGAAGGTAAGAACAGTTTGAAGGTCTGTGCCGAGTTTGGTGCCTGTAGCTTGAGAACTCCAAATTTCAAAAAGCTTTGATATTTTGGGTCTCCGAAGAAGAAGAACTAGATTCTACATTTTCTGAAGAATATTCAGAAGACATATCACTTATAAATGTCATAGCATAACTCTCCTCAGTAAGACAGTTTTACATTTTACACTACTTTGTATTGGGAATTCCGCCGGGAAACTCCATGCGATGTGCACATGGGATCCATTCCCAAATGGGATTTCCTGATTCTTTGCCTGTGTGCTCCTCTAGACTCATTTTACATTAGTGTGCATTGAAAATTCCGATGGGAAATTTCACACGAATTGCATGTACAATCATGTCCCAAATCAGATTTCCTGATTCTCTGGACCAAGCCGAACATTTGGACACATCATTCATGTCTGTATTACTGACATTGTGGGTATTAGGAGAATGCAATTCTCTCATTGAGCTGAGTGCTTGGATATGTCACATGTCTATCTTGCAGTACTTTTGTGATTCCATGTATTTTGGGGGTTAATGTGCACTTGATGTCACTAAAATACCCATAACATTTTTCTGACCACTGAACTGAGGGTTTGTCATACCCCATAATGCAATTCTTGATGTATGACATGGCTGCTGTAGTTTGGTGATTAGATTTTCAAATTATTTTCAGTGGGGCCAGAATAACGCTATTTTCCGGACATTTCCAGTGAAAATTCTGAAACACTGTGTACATACTGGGTCTACTCCCTAAAACATATGAGTGCAATGTCCAATCTGTGACACAAGTGTTTTATTCCCCATTCATTCTCAATGTGACAAAAATGTGCAATTTTTTTTTATGTCCGCGGTTCAATTATCGCAAGTCGCATCACTTATTAAAGTCATAGCACACCTCTCTTCAATAAGCCGGTCGATTTATGTGCGGGACAAGTTACACGCTGAAGTTTTGTCTGGAAGAAAAAGAAGAAGAATATGTATTAACAATAACAATAGTGATGCTTTGCTTCGCAACACCACTTATTACAACTAGAATTCACATTTTCTTCAGAAAATGTGATTGGTGCTTGCCGGTGTAAAATTCGAGACCTACATGCAGCTGCACATACACAATACACTCCAAATTTACTACAATACCCATAATGCAATTGTCCTCAGTGTGCTGGGTGTTTTGATATGTCACATGTCTATGTTGAGGTAGTTTTGTGATTCCACTTATTTTGGGGGTCCACTTATTTTGAAGGTTAATGTGCATGTGACATCATGTGACATCACTAGAATACCCATAATGCAATTGTCTTCATTGAGCTGAGTGTTTTGATATGTCACATGTCTATGTTGAGGTGCATTAACATGCACTGGATGTCACTAAAATACTCATAAAGCATTTCTGCATACTGAGCTGAGGGTACTGTCATGAACCATAATGCAATCCTCCTCACTGAACCGATTGTTTTGATGTATGACATGGCTGCAGTAGTTTGGTGATTACTTTATGGTCTCTTTTACTCCTCTAGACTCATTTCACATTACTGTGGATTGGGAATTCTGACTGGAAAGTCCAAGCAACGTGCATGTGGGATCCATTTCCAAATGGGATTTCCTGATTCTCTGGACCAAGCCGAATACTTGGACATGTCATTCATGTCGCTGTCACTGACAGTGTGAGAGTTGGGGTGGGGTAAGGGGTCCACATTTTCCCATTATATTCTATCTGCCTGGAATAATGCCATTTTCCAGACATTCCCGGCAAGAATTCTGAAACGTGATGTGCCGGGTCTACTCCCTAAGATATACGAGAGGATATGTGATACGAGCATGTCAGTCAAATGACGCCCGAGCTGATAAATATTAACATTAAAAATATTTACACAGTACACTATAATAAAAATATACACAAAAATGTACAGAACAAAATAATTTGAGCCTCTTCACTTTGCCTGCCTATGTTTCCTGCCCCCCTCCCTTTAAAAATTTGGAAACCACCTCTTGGAGGCTTGTCTCTCTTGTAGACAGGTTCTTTCTTATAGTTCCTGAAATCACAGAAGAATTATCATCAGTTTTTGTTCATCACTGAAAGATCAGGAACATTGGATATTTAATTTTCGTGTCTATGCTCAAAAAGGGGTGATTCATTTATTTATTGACATTATGGAAACAGCATAAATTATATCCATGTTCCTCATCTCTGCAAATCATTCAACTTTTACTTTATGTTTATCATGGATGGATCCAACTCTAAGTGCATATACTGAGAATGTGTCGAACTGTCTGTCAAAGAGAATACTTACATAGCAGCAGCGATGACCTGCTTATACACAAGAAAAGGGGAGAAAAAATATGAGTCAAATGCTGATTTGTCATCATGCATGTGATCAAGCAGAATGGTGAATGATTGACATATGACCCCTTGAGTCAGAAGCTGCATTTACATGATCATCATTTCTTTTTGCTGAACTGCTGAGAAAGCTGCCTGTGTAGGGCTGAAAAGGTTGGATTTTTGTTTATTTTTAAAACTATTCTTAATCAATTATTTTTTTCTTGATCAACTAAATTATTAATGGAAAAAAAAACTGACAAACATTTATTAATTAAAACCCATAAGCCTTGTGCAACAAAACAAAATTTTGCTATATACAATTGTGAAAAAATAAGTACACCCCATTGAAATTGTTGGCTTTTTTGACATATTTGGACAAGCAAAGAATTGATCATCTTTGAAACAGTGCCTATTAATACAGTTGATATACATACAAAAATACAAAAAATTAACCTTTTCAATCATTTATTCAACAGAAATATCAATATAGGTGATAGGTGCTATAGGGTGGCTGTGGCTCAGGTTGTAGAGCAGGTTGTCCACTAATCGTAGGGTTGGTTTGATTCCCGGCCCACATGACTCCACATGCCAAAGTGTCCTTGGGCAAGACACCGAACCCCAAGTTTCTCCCGATGGCAAGTTAGTGCCTTGCATGGCAGCACTGCTACCATTGGTGTGTGAGTGAATGAGAACCAGTGTAAAGTGCTTTGTAGAAATGTTAAGGTTAAAAAAAGCGCTATAGAAGTGCAGACCATATACTTACTTTTTCTGTGGAATCTGTGGAAAAAGTAAGTACACCCTTGGCCTCAGAAGCTAGTACTGCCCCTTTAGCAGAAATAACTTCTTGTAGGCTATTGCATAATTGCCTACCAGTCTCTGACATAGGCTTGCTGGAATTTTTAACCACTCTTCCATACAATATTCTTTCAGTTGCAAGATGTTTGGGGGTTTTCTTGCTTGCATTGCCTGTTTCAAATCCCCCAACAACGTTTCAATGGGATTTAAATCTGGGCTTTGGCTAGGCCATTCCATAACTCTCCATTTCTTCTTTTTGAGCCATTCCTTGGTGGATTTGCTAGTGTGCTTATTATCATTATCCTGTTGAAAGGTCTACTTTCAGTTCAATTTCAACTTTTGGACAGATGGCCTCACATAATCTTCAAGCACTCTTTGATACGATGCAGAATTCATATTTGAATCAATGAATGCAAGCTGTCCAGTCGCTAAGGAAGCAAAACAACTCCAAACCATAATATTTCCACCACTGTGCTTCACAGTTGGTATGAGGTGCTTCTCCCTAAAAGCTGTCTTTGGTCTGCACCAAACATGTCTGCTGTCTTTACTGAACACTGCAGCAGAATTATTTGCCTCTACAGTAGTGGTCTTGGGGAACTCACAGGTGTTGAGGCTGTGGTGTTGATTTGATAGTAATCTAAATATACAATGTCTCTCGGGGGTCCCAGTAGGTTTTGTGTTTATTCCTTCAGGTTTTCAGCATTTGCAATTCCCCAACATGCACTGGATTTCACTAGAACATTAGACTGAAACACAATGCCAGTGTTAATGCAGTTATTATTTTAGGCAGGTTTACACTAATAAAAATGTAAGATAAATACTATCAGGGCACACAGTGGCTTAGTGGTTAGCATGTTTGCGTCACACCTCCAGGGTTGGGGGTTAGATTCCCACCATGGCCCTGTGTGTATGGAGTTTGCACGTTCTCCCTGTACTGCGGGGGTTTCCTCCGGGTACTCCGGTTTCCTTTCCCAGTCCAAAGACATGCATGGTAGGCTGATTGGCATGTCCAAAGTGTCTGTAGTGTATGAATGGGTTGTGAGTATGTATGTGATTGTGCCCTGCGATGGACTGGCACCCTGTCCAGAGTGTACCCCGCCTTGTGCCCGATGATCCCTGGGATAGGCTCCAGGTTCCACATGACCCGGAAATGGATAAGCAGTATAGAAGATGGATGGATGGATGGATGGATGGATAAATACCATCATAATTTTTTTCCCTTCAAAGATCTTTATGGATTGTTTCCACAAATTTGCTACACATCATGCAAACTGCTAAAGCAGGCATGGAGAGCTTGACTTTCTTCTCTTTTGATCCCATGAGACTTGCTATTTTAACATTAAATTTTTACATGAAATTAACAGCTGAAGATTAAGTAGTGTATTAAAATGTTTATTCAATTATGACCCCCAGAACCTAATAATTTTCAACCATGAGTAAATGATCTTTTAGCTTCCCTTATTTGCTCCACTTTTCCCCTACAGCTTCTTTGAAAAGTTTTTGGCAGATGGCAGAAAGTTCAGCGTTACATTAACGCAATGTCAGAGGTCAGAGAATATTTACAATGAAATGTTTTTCTTGCCAGAACCATATCTCCCTGCAGTTCTCGCCTGGTTTCCCACTCAAGCTAAACAGGGTTGAGCCTGGCAGGTACCCGGTTGGGAGGCCTCCTAGGGGAAAACATCAGGCTTACACATGTAACCCTGTTCCCTGAGAAGGGAACTTCGATGTTGCATTTTGCATAACAGTATGGGAACGGGAATAACAACTCCGTCATACTGAGGATACGGCCTGTTCAAAAAGACCCAAGCCCGAGGGTCACTGCAAGACACTCGAGCCCGGGGTAGAATGAATATCCAGGCTGTAATAATGGATGAATGTGTGTGGCATAGACCATCCTGCAGCAGCACACACATCCTACAAGGATACCCCTTTGGACAAAGCCTTTGAGGAGGCGACCGCCCTAGTGGAATGAGCTCTTATGCCCAGAGGTGTGGCGAGACCGCGCGCCTCGTAAGTCATAGAGATTGCTTCTACTATCCAATTAGAGATGCGCTGCTTTGACACAGCATCACCTTTACTGTCGCAGCCAAAGCAGACCAGCGGCTGCTCCGACTTACGCCACTGGCTGGAGCGGTGGACGTAAGTACAGAGAGCCCTTACTGGACACAGGAGGTGCGTCCTCTCTTGTTCCGGTTGAGGAACAGAGGAGGGCAGAAAGCCTGCAACACCACAGGGTTGGCACTTTAGGACTATAATCCGGCCTAGGATACAGGAAGGCCTTGGCTAATCCAGGGGCAAAGTCAAGGCAGAAAGGGGCAACAGAGAGAGCTTGTAGATCTCCCACTCGCTTGAGAGATGTCAGGGCCAGTAGAAGAGCTAACTTTAGAGTCAGAAGCTCAGATGAAACCTCGGATGAAACCCCCGACTTTTCAGCCACCACTGAAACGGTCTCAACGGTCCGACGGTATGACGTTGGCTGCTGCTGCCATAAGGCCCAACAGTCTCTGGTAGAGACTGGAGGGATGCCCAGACCTAGCTTTATCTTGATCAAAGTTGATAGGATCGATCCTACGTGTGTTGGGGATATAAACGCCCTCATCATGGTAGAATCCCATATAACACCTAGAAAAGCTGTCGTCTGCACTGGAGAAAGCATACTTTACTTGAGGTTCAACCTGAGCCCCAAGCTCCTCATGTGGGCAAGAACAACATCTCAATGTTGAACCGCCTGTTCCCTGGATCGTGCTAGAATTAACCAGTCGTCCAGGTAGTTTAGTCGCAAGGGAGCCAGAGCAGCATCCATGCACTTTGGGAAGGTGTGAGGGGATAAAGCTAGCCTGAAGGGAAGAACCCGAAATTGGTATGTGTTGTCTCCAAACGCAAACCTCAGGAACTTCCTGTGGCTGGGCGATATTCCTATGTGGAAATATGCATCTTTTAGATATATCATCACAAACCAGTCCTCGGACTGAATCTGTGGCACGATAAGTTTGCGCATCAGCATATTGAACCTGTATGTCCGAAGAGTACGGTTCAGATGACGCAGATCTAAAATTGGCCACATACTCCCCTTTTTTTTGCGTACCAGGAAATAACGGCTGTAAAAACCTCCCTTCCTTAGGGAACGGGGTATAAGTTCTATGTAACCCTTTTTAATTTTTTTTGTTTAACCCTCGGTAACCCTTTTCTATGGTAGACAGAACCCATGGAGACACATTTGGCAGTAGTTTCCACACTGCCAAATGGTCTTTCAGTGATGTTAGCTTTTCCACATTTCGTTGGAGGGAAAGCATCAGATTTCCATCTCCCTTTGACAGTTCGCTGACCAGAGAAGGCTGAAAACGTGGGATGGCCTTTTCCAGGGCAGGCCCTACAGTAGCACTGGGGGCTAACTGCCCTAACGACCTCATGTCCCCTGATACGTCCCTCCGTGGCCCTCAGGACCGTTCCTTCCTAGCCTGCTTTGCTTTTATGATCATTCTTAGATCAGGCCTCTTAGCAGGCTGTGGCTGTGGCCACCACACTCGCCTTCTGCGCCTCCCTCGCACTAGTGCTGGCCCGGGCTCCACTCATGGAGGCCCGGGTGAACTCGACACGACGGGGAAGGAACTGGCTGGACGCCACCGTTTGCTGTTTTGCCTCACTAAACCTGTCGGCGATGTCATTAACCGTGCCGCCAAACAGGCCGGAAGGTTTAACAGGGGCGTTCAGCAAGGAGACCATATCTTTGTCCCCATCCCTGAGAGGTTGAGTCATAGGTGCCTCTCCACCACACCCAGGCTACCCATTGAACGGCCGATATGACGGGCCGTTTGTTTGGTCACCCGGGGAGATAAACCTGTGGTGCGGCGCAGCTCTGCCACTGCCTCTGGCCCAATTCTCTCCCCAGTATCGAGCTCACTCAGCAGGTCTGCTTGGTAGGCCTGCAACACTGCCATTGTATACAGTGACCCACAAGCAAGACCTGCTGCCGCACGGGCTTTACCCACCAATGCCGAGATGGCCTTACATGGCTTAGAAGGTAAAGTTGGCCTCTCTAAATTACCTGCCGTGGATGGAGAGAGGTGGCTCGCAAGCACCTCCTCCACATTTGGCATCGCTAAATAGCTGTGCTGCTCACTCCCCATGATGGCTGAGTAATCAGACGTTGCGGGGTTATAAACATAGCTAGTGTATGGTGGGGAGTTTTCTGCGGTGTGAGGGAACTTTATATTTATTTTCACTGGAGAGGAAGTGCTCATCCAGCCTGCTACGAGCCACTGCCTCTTCTCCGGGCCAGTCTATATTCAACTTTCCAACTGCCCTAGTGATCACCTCAAGCAACTCTTTATATGCTCGAGAGCTGCTGTCGGTTTTTGGTGCAATGGCACCCTCTACCGACTCCTCGGAGTCAGCGAGGGTGTTTTGGCTTTCCATAGGGGAACGAGGAGTCGCGACGCGAGCTCCAAAGTCAGACGGAGAGCCGGATCAGGAAGACAGAGCAAGAGAAAGAGCAGCGCTCGTCTCCGGCTCCACTTCTAGATACATACGAGAACCACACGACCTTAGCTGGCTGCCTGCCTCGGCAGTGGCTGGCCCAGATCCGCGAGGCTCTGAAACCCGGACGAGAAGAGAGCGAGCCGAGAGCGTAGCTGCCTAATCATGAAGTGTTCACAATGCTGACAGTCAGACCACTCGAGGGCTGCTGTAGCATGCTCCATGCCCAAACACTTCACACAGAAAGCGTGTCCGTCTCCTCCCGTGATGAAACGGGAGCAAGGCGTAACACACTTTCTGAAATCTTTCTCGCTCATTATTTCCCTCTCTTTTCTTTATTTTTTTTCGAAAAAAGGGATAGAAAAGTTTAGAGATTTTGAGAAAATATAGAGTAGAAATGAAGCGTTTTTTGTCACACGAACAACAGACACGCAGTCTGGCTGAAGATAATAAGGCTGGCGGCATGGTTCACAGGTGCCGTATATATATATCATGCGACGCACTTAATTACCACGTCACCTGATCATGGCAGGCCTATAAGTAGAGGCATGATTTTACACAAGCTAGAGATACCGGTCACGCGTGCAAGGGCGCTTCCATACTGTTATGCTAAATGCAACGTCAAATTTCCTTTTGACAAAGGGAACTAAGCTTGCTACTGAAAATAGTATTAGTGAGGCCAGCAGGGGGTGCTCACTCTGTGGTCTGTGTGGGGCCTAATGCCCTTGTATAATGATGGGGAACAATACAATAAAAACAGCACCATCTTTTGGATGAGATGTTAAACTGAGGTCCTGACTCACTGTGGTCATTAAAAATCCCAGGACATTTATCGTAAAAGAGTAGGGGTATACCCGGGTGTCCTGGTGAAATTCCCCCACTGGCCCTTCTCTATCATGGCTCCCTTATAATCCCCATCTCTGAATTGGCTATATGACTCTCTCCTCTCGACTAATAGCTGGTGTGTCGTGGGCATTCTGGTACACTATGGCTGCTGTCATACACTAGTGTGTGACTAGATGCCACACACTAGTGGTGGTTGAAGATAACACCCCCACCCACCCCCCACCCCCAACACACACACTACGTAAAGTATTTTGAGTGTCTAGAAAAGCACTAAACAGAGCAGAGTAACCCTATGGCATGGGTTTGTGGTGCAGTTGTGTAGATAAAGGCACTTTGTAAGTTAAATTAAAATATTTTGCCACACACATGTTAAAAAGTTGAATGCCTGAAGGCATTCTTTTGTCTGTTTACTTTTTTTTTCTCCATGTTGAGATCATCTATTTCTGTATCTAGGTTACGGGAAACATTCCAGGAAATGTGAGAGTCTTTAGTCATGACCCAACTCCACATTTGATGCTCATGCTGGGTGGTTGGGAAGGCAATCACAAATAGACCAACTATATTTAGCACTGCTATAAGAAAGAAAAAAAAACATTTATATTGCTATTCAATGAATCTTTGCAGTGTCCGCATGGGTTGGGGGATTTAAACATGACAAACTGCTTCTTTATATGGCAAACTGCTTTTTTATGCTTAACATGAATGAATCTTCATGTTCTTGAGTAAGACTGCATTAGTGAGTTCCTTAACCTGCTGCAAAGTACTGGAGATATAATTGCAGTTTCCACATTGCACTAAGAAACCCTCCAATCAACAGCAAGAATCCAGCAATAAAGGTACATCTTCTCTTTACAGACATCTATTAGGTTAAGTAACACATTTGTTATCTGATTCTGCTGACTGTTGTGGCATATGTCATTGTTTTTCTGACTCTATCTTTCAGGAGAAAGCTCAGGCAGTCGAGTTGAAGGTACTGATGTCATTTAGGAGCAGCACCATAGAGCCTACCTTGAAATCCCTGTACAAGAATGGGGTCAATCCACTCATGAAATATATCTACAGAGGATCTGAGAATCCTTCAGACAAAAGCAGTGCTGTTTTGCTGCAGTGGTATGAAACGGTTGTTTCTTCACTTGTGTATTAAGAATTTGTTTGTGCTCCAAAACATTACTGGAAAAATCTTCACTGAGGGCATTTATTTGTGATGAAGATAGATTGATAAATAATCAAGAAGGGAGCAAACACATTCACTGTGTATTGAGTCCTCTGCTATACACTCATGATTGTATACACCCATGATTGTACATCAATCCATGATAGCAGCATTATCATTAAATTTGCAGACGACACTACAGTAGAGGGACAGATATAGTACAATAACAATGAGTCTGACTCACTGCCTGGTGCGCTGGCACTCAACTCCTCAAAACAAAGGAGTTGGTGATAGATTTTAGGAGGAAGAGGGAGTAACCTACCCCTCTTTACATCAAAGGGGACATTGTGGAGAGGGTCCAGTGACTTTAAATTCCTGGGAACATACATCTCTCCAGACCTCACATGGTCTGTTAACACCAATGCCCTTGTGTAAAAAGCACAGCATCGACTGTAGTTTTTGAGGTCACTGAGGAGAGTCAATCTGTCCCCGGAACTGCTGCTGTCTTTTAACAAGTGTTCTGTGGAGAGTATTATCACCCACAACATCCTGGTGTGGTTTAAAAGCTGCACTATTGCTGATAAAAAAGGATCTGGAGAGAGTCAAGAAGTCAGCACAAACATTATAAGGACACAGTTTCCCTCACTGACTGATATATACAGAGCCAGATGCCTGTGTCATGCAGCACGCATAATCCAGTACTGATCTCACCCAGGAAACAATCTGTTCACACTGCTGCCTCCTAGGAGGCACAATAGGTCCATTGAGGCCCACACCCCTAGACTTATGAACAGTTTAATTATTTAAGGGCCTGTATAATACATACATATGGGACTGTGCAATACATTACACATTGGACTATTTAATTATTGTACTGTGCAATACATATTACACATGGGATTGTGCAATATACTTTCTACTGCTTATTTATTTATCTATTCTTGCTGCTATGTCGAGTGTCGAGCTTGCTTCTTGTGTCTTACTTTTGTTTTGTATTTTCCTTGTTGTGTGTTACTTTTACCAAAAGGAGTTGCATTTGAATTTCGTTGTGCAGCTGTGCAATGACAATAAAGGCATTCATTCATGTGAACACTGTTTATGTACCATTTTGAACATAAAAATAGCATTTACTCACCTTTTTATGATCATTTAATCATTTGTGATTTGTCAATTATTTTTAAGCTTGAGTCAAAAATAATCTCTTTGTTTACTGAGCGTTATGTGACAGTTCAACACACAGCATCACCTTGCCCCCTCCTCCAAACCTTTGCCTGACACCTGTCCCCTGCCAACCTCCACCAAGGAGTGACAGCGCGGCCACGGTTGTAGGCTGATGAGTTGTAGGCTGATGATATTTATGTGCCTCAGCATACATTCATATCTACTACTAGCATGGACATCCAAGAGTATTTAAAAAATCCTCCAAAATACACAGCTAGAGGTTGCTAATGGTAAATGGTGGTTATCTGTTTTGCAGTTGTATGATAGTTAAAATATGCACAACACTATTTATTATCGAGTGTGAAGTTAGCTTTTATGAGCTCAATCAGGCTGCATTTGCAAGATACCGTTAGCAGGCTAATGTTCAGCAATATATAGGCTAGCTACCTTTTGGAATCCATGCCAACATTTACATTTGGAAGTCAATTTAATATATCTTATGCATTTCAACAATGAATGCACTTTGTTTACAGAAAGGGAGACATACGTCCTTTGACAGGGACAGAGACAGACATTGCAAGGTGAGTGTGACATTCAAGACACAAAAAAGGTTTGCGAAACACAGCACTAGCTATCAAAATTCAAATACATCTTAAAACAGCTATAATCCCTAAAAGTTATGGTATTATGTATTTTTATCTCTTAAAACAAAGAAAGGGCCTAATTATGGACCGTACAAAGCAAGGGGAAAATTAAGAGGCACTTTTGTTTTCGTAGTCAGACTGCACTCTTTTAGCAAGCTAGGAAAGCTATCTCAAGGTTGATGGAAATGGCTCAGGTTGAGGAAAGTGCCAAGTACAACAGCACACAAAATCATGTTCTCAGTAAAGTTGGCTTATAGATAATTTATATGGGTATTTAACACACTGATATTGTTTATAGATTCTGGTCTACCCAGATCAGGGGTCTCCAATCTTTTTTCATTTGAGAGCTTTTTTTTTTTTAATGAAAGTGGCTGAGAGCTAAATATGCCCTACAATACTTATATCTTTCACATAATGTATCATAACCATCAAATTAACAAACTGATATACTGAAGGAATCATAGAGGAAAGCAGAATCAGAGAATACAGTTCTTTGTTATAGTTGTATACAGATAACTACATGGTTGTTTACGTATATACATTAATGAAAGTCAAATCCAAACTAAATTAACTGGAATATAAACAGCAGTAGCATTTCATATGTTGGCCTATATTCTGAACTAAAATGTATACCACATGAATGAGAGTGCATGGTAAATGAGAAAAGTGCATGATGGGCCACAGATAAGACATGAAGTGCATTCACACTTTCTTACAGTTAATGAGCTGACTGACACTGCACTGATTCCACAAAAGAGGTATATGCTCGTGTGTATGCATTTAGGTTCACTCTTATGCAATCATTTAAATGTTCATCTGACAGTCTTGTTCTGAATTTACATTTGATCACATTCATTTCAGAAAACGCTGCTTCACAAAGGTATGTGGATCCAAATAAAGCAGATGCTTTGAGGGGAGCTTGTGAATGTTCTTGTAGTTTTCTGGGTCTACCAGATTTTGAAGATTAATAACCTCCATCTCCATCTCTACAGCATTGAACAGTTCAGCCATCTGCTTTGAAATGTGATCAATGATCTCCATGAAAGGGTTGGCCACACATGGCTCAATATATTACCAAACATTTCCTCAAATTCCTGCACAAGCCTGTGCAGGAGGTCACAATACTTGAGTACATAAAACCTTTGGTTGCATTTGCATGGCTTTCTAACATCTTTACAAATGAGGGGAAGTGTTGCAATCTATTGTTCTTCAATTGATGAAGGTACAATTATAGTTTTGCTTTAAATGCCTTTACAGCACTGATCATATTACATATGGTTTTGTCTGTACCTTGTAACTGAAAATTGAGCTGATTTAGTTTCTCTGTCACATCAGCCAAGAATGATCAAGCAGCCATCCCGCATCAGACAACAGGTTCGTGTCCTCCCCCCTTGATTCCATAAAAGCCTTAATTTCACTCAGCAAGGAAATAAAGTGGTGAAGTACCTTACTTCTACTCAACCATCTGACTTCTGTGTGAAGGAGGAGAGTGCCATACTCTGCAGAAACTTCATCAAGAAACAGTTTGAAACATCTGTGTTGTTTGGACTTTGCTCGAATTGAGTTGATAATCCCAAAGGATTATCCTTAACCTTAGTGCAGATCACCTGCTGATGAATGATGCAATGATAGTTCAGAAATTTAGGAAAGTCTGTGTCGGCCTTGCAATGTGCAATAAATCCAGAGTGGCGCCCTATCATGGCTGAAGCGCCATCTGTTGTCATAGACACGAGCTTCTCAAGGGGCACGTTTTTTTTCCCACGCAGTAGTTCTTCAAAACTTTGTAGATGTTGACTCCTCTAGTCGTGGTTTTCAGAGGAAGCAATGTAAAAAAAACTCCTCTTTGGTGGAAAAATCATCAAAAACCATCCAAACAAAAACAGCCAACTGGGTTGTATCACTCAAGTCCACTGATTCATCACATTGAAATGAAAACCATTTAAACCTTTCCATGTCCTGTTCTAACTGTCCCATCGCATCTGAAGAAAGCAATGAAACACTCCTTGCCGCTGTGTTGGGAGTGAGCTGGACATCAGTGATAACAGACATAATTTCTATCTTGCATTTTTGGTCTCTAAATAAAGTTTTGGCCACCGCAGTCATCGCTCCCTTCACCATGTTGCCATCGGTGAACGGCTTCTTGTGTTTTGTCAAGATGCGCGCCACTTTAAATGATGATGCTTCTGTTACAGTATTTCCTCTCTTTATAGGTTTGGTAAATAAAGATTGTTGTTTTTGTAATGTTGCTTTCAGCTGCTTTACCTTTTCAGTTTGTAGCCCACTACCCACAGGAAAGTCCCGTGCAAAGTTACCATTAACTTGAGTGAAATGGCGCTCAACATTGCATCTTTTACTGACAGCAACGCTAGCACTACAAATTAGGCACACACATCTTTCACTTACATTTGTGAAGAAAAACTCACTCTCCCATTCCTCATAAAATAGTATGTTTTCTTCATTTTGTTTGGTTGAACACTGTCTTTACTCATCCTGAAGCAAACAAAATTTTCTAGCTAATACTAAAATATAATATGAGCATGATGATGTGCTTGATTGAAACTATGACATGATGGCTGATGTGGCAAATAAATACTACATTTTCAGTGGAGGGGGTGGGATAGGAAGTTGTATAGCCCATTCTGATTGGAAGAAATGGGAAAAAGTTTCCAGAATGTTTTGGCAAGCTACCTACAATCAGGCCACAAGCTAGTGATAGCTCGTGAGCAATGTGTTGGAGACTGCTTTAGAATTTACTATATTTCTATATCAGATTTCCAAGTCCTAAAAGTAGATAAAGAAACCAATTAAACAAATGAAAAAAAATTAATACTTGGTCATTTATTTATTGAGGAAAATGTCCAATATTACATATCTGTGAGTGGCAAAAGTATGTGAACCTCTGGGATTAGCAGTTAATTTGAAGATGAAATTAGAGTCAGGTGTTTTCAATCAATGGGATGGCAGTCAGGTGTGAGTGAGCACCCTGTTTTATTTAAAGAACAGGGATCTATCAAAGTGAGCTTCACAACACATGTTTGTGGATGTGTATTATGTCATGCACAAAGGAGATATCTGAGGACCTCAGAAAAAGAGTTGTCGATGCTTATACGGCTGAAAAAGTTTTCAGAACCACCTCTAAAGAGTTTGGACTCCACCAATCTAGTCAGACAGACTGTGTACAAATGGAGGAAATTCAAGACCAAACTTCACTCCAAGACATGTAATAGTCCATACGGTCATAAAGGAACCCAGAGTAACCTCTAAGAAACTAAAGGCCTCTCTCACATTAGCTAATGTTAATGTTCATGAGTCCACCATCAGGAGAACACCAAACAACCTGGTGTGCATGGGAGGGTTGTAAGGAGAAAGCCACTGTTCTACAAAAAGAACATTGCTGCCCATCTGCAGTTTGCTAAAGATCATGTGGTCAAGCCAAAAGAAAAATTGGAAATGTGTCTTGTGGATGGATTAGATCAAAAATTGAACTTTTTGGTTTAAATGAAAGGAAAACACTGCATTCCAGCATAAGAACCTTATCCCATCTGTGAAAAATGGTGGTGGTAGTATCATTGTTTGGGCCTGTTTTACTGCATCTGGACCAGGATGGTTTTCCATTATTGATGGAACAAAGAATTCTGAATTATACCAGCAAATTCTAAAGGAAAATCTCAGAACATCTGTTCCTGAAATGAATCTCAAGAGATAGTGGGTCATGCAGCAACACAAGCTTGTCATATCTCAACCCGGCCAGGACTCAGTTTCCCAAGAAGCAACACTCACCTCCCATGCACGCATACGCTCACCATCCCCGGAGTTCTAATCTCCCACACCTGTCACTAATCACATACACACTCTCTCCACTAGTATTTAGAGAGTCATTCGCCAAATGTTCATTGCGAAGTATACGTTCAGTTGACTTGTTTTCTGCGTTTCCAAGCCGTTACCTATCATTTGTTTACTTAGTTTCCTCGACCTCTGTTTACATTTCCGACTACGCTTTCTGCCTTGCCCTCTATTGCTTTCTTCGCCTGATCGCCTGACCTTTGTCTGCTTTACGACCACGTCCTTAGAACGCCCCTTGACCCACATACTAGGTCTACCACCCGCTTCTGCTTCCGTGCCCCCTATGGTACGTGACAAAGCTCTTCTACCAAAGAATGGTTAAAGAAGAATAAAGTTAATGTTTTGGAATGGCCAAGTCAAAGTCCTGACCTTAATCCAATAGAAATGTTGTGGAAGGTCCTGAAGCAAGCAGTTCATGTGAGGGAACCCACCAACATCCCAGACTTGAAGCTGTTCTGCACTAAGGAATGGGCTAAAATTCCTCTAAGCCAGGGGTGGGCAGTCTTATCCGGAAAGGGCCAGTGTGGGTGCAGGTTTTCGTTCCAACCAAGCAGAATCCACACCTGAATCTACTGAAAGCCAAGATCAACTGATTAAACAGGTGGAATCAGGTGTGCCTCCTGCTTGGTTGGAATGAAAACCTGCACCCACACCGGCCCTTTCCGGATAATATTGCCCACCCCTGCTCTAAGCCAATGTGCAGTATTGATCAACAGTTACCAGAAATGTTTAGGTGCAATTAATGCTGCACAAGGGGGTCACACCAGATACTGATAGGTTTTACTTTTTACTTTTGCCACTCACCAATATATAATAGTGGATATTTCTCTATAAATAAATGACCAAGTATAATATTTTTGTCTTATTTGTCTAACTGAGTTCTCTTTATCTACTTTTAGGACTTGTGTGAAAATCTGATGATGTTTTATTCATATTTAATATAGAAATATAGAAAATTCTAAATAATTCACAAACTTTCAAGCACCACTGTGTAAAGCAAGATATGGTAGTTTCTAAAGTAATGTAACACAATTAAAAACCACCATGTTCACATTGTTGAAACCTTTGGCATGTGCAACACAAGTCCTCTATTACTGGATATCATTCAAATATTGAAAAATATATTTTTTTTGCGGAGGCAGGGAGAGCTTCCAGCAGAGAGGAAGATTAAGTGAGGGAGCCACCAAGGATGTAAGACTACTCAAGCCTTTGGACTACAAAACAGCATTTGCATTTTACAAAAGAAATTCCTTGGCTGTTAGTTACTGGGGACTATATTGGTTGTGCAACCTGCCAAAAAAAATCACTTGGTGCACTGAAAGAAATGGGCATGTATGTTTAAACAGTGTGATCCAAATCTAAGGTCATTTACAGCTACAATGGTGATCATTCATATGGCTTGTCAGAAAAGCAGAATTTACAAACATGCAACATCCAAAAGTCACCAGAAGGCAGACATATGTAAAGCAAAGTGTCCCGTTGAAGCTGCCATACCCAAACAAGTGGCAGTAGACAGAGGAACTACAACCATATTGTTCCGCATGGCATACATAAAGCAAAATACAGTAGACCATACACTGATTTGAGGTTCTTGTTTATCTGCAGCAAATGGGCTTGACATGGGTTCTACACTGCATTCAAGGTACACTGCAAGGAACATAGCTGAGCACAGTAAAACGTAGATGAGGAGGAACCAGTGAAAATGGGAAATTTAGCATCCTAATTGACAAATCCACCACACTGAGCAAGAGGTCTATGTTAGTGGTGTACTTGACTGCTGTGCTACAGGATCAGCCAACAGTTCTCTTCCTTGGCATAGCTGAACTTGAAACCCAGTCAGCTGAGTCTATCACAAATAGCTTGCTGTCGTGGCTCTACAAGTCAGGTTGGAGAAGAGTTTCATCAAACAAAAATTGCTTGCCTTTAGGTGTGATGGTGCCAGCTTAAGGCTTGGCTGCAAGTAGGGTGTAGCCACCCACCTGCAACAAAAGTACCAGGATTTGATTGTATGGCACTGACTTAATCCTAGGCTTGAGTTAACATTAAGGGGTTCTGTCAAGGAGGTAAATGATGTGAATCATTTCACAACATTTATAGATAAGCTATAGCCTCTACCATATGTTGTGAGCTTGCAGAATGTGTTAAAGATGTTGACATGAGTCTGGAGAAAATGGAAGGGTGCTGAATGTGTGCTGGGCTGCCAGCAGTAATTTGCCATCTCGCTTCTATACTAAGATGTTCTAGGTGAAAAAAGACAAGAAGCCATCACTGCTTCTCACAGACATTGAGCCATGGTAACTACTTAACAATCAATCCAAAGTTGAGGTAGATATATTCATCAGAGTTCCTTGAATCACTCATCAGGAACACAGAGCAGAGGTTATTCACTGTTCCATCAATGATACATCTGACAGAATAAGCATACTTGATCAGTCTCAAGCATTAGATGAATCAAACTGGCCAGAATTGGAGAGGCCAGCACCAAATAGTTGGATAGACTGTTTCATTTAGACAAGGTAAATACTTTTAATGGATTCAGGGATTATAAAGAAACCAAAGTCATTTCAGAGAACTTGTCTCTTTACTTAATATTTTAAACATATTTACTGTCAGCAGTGCTAAGTGTGAACATGTGGGTTTAGTTTAATGAACACAGTTGTGACGTCTCTTCACTGCAATGGAGAATGTCTCATCATTCATATTTGTGAATTTGAATTGCCCTCTTCTCAACAAGTGGAAGCTGAATAATTACATTAGCTCATGGATACTGCAACACAGAGCAGCAAACACTGCAACACACAGCACACAACCTCGACCTGCAGCACAGACAGGGAACCAACAGATGGCACTCTGGGGTTATTGGCTGACTAGTGTGACATTTATTCTGTATGTGAATAGTTTTAACAGTCTTGTAAATAAAATTGACAGTTGATTTTCTCTATTTGCTCTATCTTGTTGATTAATTGTTGGGCAGCATAGTGGCTTAGTGGTTAGTATGTTAGCCTCTGCCTTGTGTGCGGACAATTTGCATGTTCTCCCTATGCTTTGGGGATTTCCTCCAGGTACTCCAGTTTCCTCCCTTAGTCCAAAGACATGTGTTGTAGGCTCACTGGCATTCCCAAATTGTCTATAGTGTGTGAATGTGTGTGTGATTGTGACCTGCGATGGGTTGGCACCCCATCCAAAATATCCCCATTCTTGTGCTAGGGATAGGCTCCAGACTCCCCATGACCCTGTGTAGGATAAGTGGATGGAAGGATTAATTGTTGATTATTTAGACATAATGATTTGTATCATTATTAGCTGACACCAGTACACCAGATAAATAAAGCAAACAATAATATGAATATTAATAATAGCAATAACAGCAACAATAATAATTGTTATAAAGTAGGCTAGTTGTAAGTTTATATGCTTATGGAACATCTAGTCCCAAACAACTGAAGTTTATAGTTGATCTGCCTTTTTGTAATGGTGTGAGAGAATGCCTCCAAACATTTATATTAACTTTTTTTTTAACCACTACAGTCATAGTGGTGTTCCATAAAAATAAGTGGATAACAATCAACCAATGTCAGTTTGATTGTCAGTTTGAAAAAACAAACAAACATTTTTTGTGTGTGATGATCATACCTGAGCCATATAATCTCTTAAATCCAAGAGGTCTTAAAATGCCTTTCTGCACTTTTACTTACATAGATTGCCATGTCATGATCCTCTGTGTGTCTGTTGTTTTCTATCTTTCTCATGCTGGCACAACTGGAGTCTGCTTTTTTTCATCAGCAGGTGTGCCATCAGCACTGGTGCTCGAGAGAGATGACCTAAATTGTTTGAAAAAGTCTGATATTTTTTGTTTTGACGTCTTTCTGACGCTGAAAGCTGGTACTTGAAAGCTAGTCCTGGTCCTGCGTATTTTGGCGCTCTGGACAAATTTGAACTCTGAATTTAATTGTGAAACTGCTTTTTTTTCCCCACTGAAACTTTCATGCACAGCGTCTCATTTTATGATGTCAACACAACAAATTATGTGACAGGCTACTCCTCACAGAACACGCAATTAAAAAGTCATTACATGAAAATTTTTTAATCATAACGTATAAATTTATATTGTTGTGGTCTCAGCAAAAATATTATACGCAAATTTATATTTTTGGTCGCAAATGCGACCATTTTAGGTGCAGGCTGAAGCCCTGCAAAAGTTTAATTTCTTTGGTTTTAAATGAAAAACTTGTAACACTGACAGTATTCCATTTTCTTTCTTTCTTTTTTTTTTTTTTTTTTTTTTAGAAAATGTAATTGTAATCTGATTACTTTGTTGTTTGACATAACTGTAACAGATTACAGTTACCAGTTTTTTGTTTCCTGATTATGTGCCACTTTTACATGTATTCCGTTACATATATTACCGAGTAACATCAGGTTTTTAGGTTACTCAGGTCTTTTTGCAACCAGGTTGCGTGAACATCTATTTTTATTTACAAACAGTAAATGGGGCTAGCCAAATGATTTGCAGCTAGGGATGGACTGGCAAGAACAATTCATGGTATGATGACTGAAACCCAGTGTCACAGTTTTCAATAGATAACGGTTTCACACTTGTAAAATGTAGAAAAACTGAAATGTAGTCTATAGTCAAGAAATGTTTGGTAATATTACATAGATTGACAACATGGTTTAGTGTGATACAATGTAATTTATGAACGTGAACAAAACTCTATGATGTGAAATTTAAAACCTCAGTGAAATTTAGTGTCTTTCATCACATGATGACGAGAGATGAGGTTTGAACCTATGAATATATGAAGATTTGAGCATGCTTATATGAAAAACATTTGGATGACATACTTGCATTTTTTGTCACACTGTATAATTGCTGCCATTTTGAGGACTGAATAGGGTACTGATTGCATCAGTTATTGTGTCTGTGCTTCATTAAGAAGATGCCCTAATACTCTTTTCTACATATGTCTTCAATATGTAGCAGTGCAGCAGATACTCCTACTTATGCTGCCTCATAGCTGTTAGCTAGCTAGCAATGTTATGGGAGTAGTTTATTTTAGCATCAATTTGCAAAAAAAAATAAAAATAAAAAAATGTTAGCTGATATTGACTAATACTTGCTATGATGAAATTAAAATGTATTCAATTATATTTCTAGCAGAATCTAGATATTCGTTAACTGCTGGAAGATAAAATGGAGATTATGTGAGAAATTATCTATTTTTTGACACTTATTTGCAATAAACAGTGCAAAAACAAAAAAAGGTTTTCATTTGACTCACCCTTGTAAAAATACAAAATGGGTGCCAGAGCACAATCGTCTCTGGAGGTTTTAAAGAACACAGTTCACTATTTGGGAGCATGTTCATTCATTTCAGAGTATTTATTTAGGAGCATGTTCTTCTGTATCAGCTTATCCACAGATTTAGCTGTTTGTGACAGTATATTGCTGTTGTAATGGGCTTGTAATCTTTCACTACCCCAGGCCTTTGTTGTTGGAGGACTTGGCTCCATCATTCAAGTTATGACACCCAGAAAGACCGTATGACAATGAATCACAAACACTGCCTCAGCGAAGGCTAGCTCTCTTACAAAAGGGAAAAATATTATCAATGGATGGGATATATTACACAGCAAGTGAGCTGTCAGTTCTTGAAGTTGATGTGTTGGATGCAGGAAAAATGGGCAGGAAAAAAGAGTAAGGATCTGAGCAACTTTGTCAAGTAATGGCAGTGGCCATGTGAACATGTGAAAAAGTATTTGCCCCATCCTGACTTCTGTTTTTGTCTACATCTCACACTAAATAGTTTTAGATCTTCAAATGAAATACAACATAAAACAAAGGCAAACTGAGTAAACACACAATACAGTTTTTATTAATTTATTTTTCTATTGAAGAAAAAAAAAAAGATATCCAAGACCTATTACCAATGTGAAAAACTAATCGCCCCCTTAAACTTAAAATCTGTTTGTGCCACCTTTATCAGCAATAACTGCAACCAAAAAGTTTGTGGATGATCAAGGTGTTTTTGGCAAAATTTAGACGAGTCTTAAAGTTATTTTTGGGTTAGCGGTGGTTTTCACCTCGCCACTCTTCAATGGATTTCTGATAATGGAGTCACAAACAGTGACTTTTATTGACACGAGAGGCCTGTAAGTGCTTTGATGTTGTCCTTGGCTGTTTTGTGACTTCCTGGATGAGTAGTTGCTCTGCTCTTGGAGGAATTTTGGAAGGTCAGCCACTGCTGGGAAGGTTCACTACTGTGCTGAGTTTTTCCATTTGGATATAATGGCTCTCACTGTGGTTCTTTGGAGTCCCAGAACCTTTGAAATAGCTTTGTAACCCTTCCCAGACTGATGTATTTCAATCACCTTCCTCCTCATTGATTCTGGAATTTCTTTCAAATTTGGCATAGTGTGTTATTGGCTAAGACTTTTTAACCAACTCCACGCTGTTGAAAAAGTTCTATGTAAGTGTTGATTTGATTGAACAGGGTTTACAGTAATCAG
Organism: Ictalurus punctatus; assembly: GCF_001660625.3. Classification (NCBI taxonomy): domain Eukaryota; kingdom Metazoa; phylum Chordata; class Actinopteri; order Siluriformes; family Ictaluridae; genus Ictalurus; species Ictalurus punctatus. The sequence continues at coordinate 8,953,659 of NC_030443.2, read as the reverse complement.
CTTTGGTTGTGTCTAGTCCAGCTAGTCAGTGGTAGCTCAGTGGTTAAGACATTGGGCTACTGACCAGAACGCCATGAGTTCAAACCCCAACACCACTGATCTGTCACTGTTGGGCCCTTGAGCAAGGCCCTCAACTGCTCAGATGGATAAATGAGGTCAATGTAAGTCCCTCTGGATAAGGGTGTCTGCCAAATGAAGGATGGGGCAAATACTTTTTCATAACACTGTCTAGTCAGTCATGTGAAAAAATAAGTACACCCCATGGAAATGGGTTTATTTTTGACATATTTGGACAATCATACATTTGATCATCTTTGAAACAGTGCCTATTATTTTCAAGCACTCTTTGATATGATGCAAAATTCCATAGTTGAATCAGTGAATGCAAGCTGTCCAGTCCCTGAGGCAGCGAAGCAACCCCAAACCATAACATCTCCACCACTGTGATTCACAGTTGGTATGCTTCTCCTGAAAAGCTGTCTTTAGTCTGTGCCAAACATGTCTGCTGTTACTGTGACCTAAAACTCTATCTTTTATTCATCTGTCCAAAGCACATTATTTCAAAAGGCCTGATCTTTGCCTATATGCTTATTGGCAAACTGTAGTCTTGCTCTAATGTTCATTTTAGACAGGAAAGGCTTTTTCGTGGCATGTCTCCCATGCAGGTCAAATTTGTACAATCTGTTTCTGATTGTAGAAGCATGCACTTTGACACCAACAGCTGCAAAACTTACCAGCAGATCCTGTGATGTTGGGGTTCTTGGAGACTTCTTTTGCATCAGAAGGTCTGCTCTTGGGCCGAGTCTTGGACAAATTGGAAGTTGGTTGAAATCTGTGCCACTTTTAGATGATTTTGTTTACAGTGGAATGATGTAATTCAAATAATTAGATTTCTTTAAATATATTAGATAATCTTTTTAAATCCCTTGACAGACTCATAGGCATCCACAACCTTTTTCTGAAGGCCTTATTGAACTCTTTATATCTTGGCATGATGACACCACACATCTCAATAACAAAGGGAACACCAGACACTAGATGTGAGAGGGGTATAAATAAAACAGATTCCACCTGCACTTATTTTTGTGTGCTTAATTTTTTCCATGTGACTGATCTGGGTTATTTTTTGTTAATTTAAAATGTGAAACTTACTACAAAATATAAATGTTATGTGTCATTTGATGGCGTTTAGCAAGTTTATTAATAGGCACTCTTTCAAAGAGGATCAAATGTTTGCTTGCAGTTAATGAGCAGTTTTATGGCCACTTATGGCCTGTTTCCTTGTTATTTAATGACAAATTAAGGAGATGAAAAGTCTGGAGTTGATTTGAAGTGCAGAATTTGCATTTGGTAGCTGTTCATGGGTACTCTCAATATGCAGTCCAAAGAGGTGTCAATGCAAGTGAATCATTAAGCTGAAAAAACACCCACACCTATCTGAGAGAGAGCAGAAACTTTAGGAGTGGTCAAATGAACAATTTTGTACATACTTAATACGAAGGAATGCATTGGTGAGCTCAGCAAACACCAAAAGGCCTGGAAGGCCACAGAAAGACAACTGAAGTGGATGATTGCAGAATTCTTTCCTTGTTGTTGAAAACCCCCACAACATCTAGCCAAGTCAAGAACACTCTGTAGGAGGTAGGTGCATTATTGTCAATGTCTACACTCAATAGATGTCTTCATGAATGGCTGGTTTACCTCAAGAGGTGGTAACACTCAAGAACAGAAAGGCTAGATTAGACTTGGCTAAAAAAACAAAACAAAACGTACAACTCTAAAAACAAACAAACAAAAAGAACTCAAAAAAAAAAAAAATGCCTGGCCAGTTCTGATGCAAGATTAACTTGAACCAGAATGATGGGAAGAAAAGACTATGTAAAAGGAAAGGGGTCATAATCCAAAGCATACCATATAATCTGTCAAACATATAGAGGGAGTGTTATGGCATGGGCATGTATGGATGCCAATGGAACTGGGTCACTGGTGTTTCCTGATTCCTGTTACTGCTAATAGAAGTAGCAGGATGAATTACCAAGTATATAGATCTATACTTTCTGCTCAGATTCAATCAAATTCGGCACTTTACAGCACAGATGGATAATGACCCAAAACGTACTGCAAAAGCAACGCATGAGCCTCTTAGGCCAAGGAAATGGAACGTTCTTAAATGGACGAGTCAGTCACCTGACCTCAACCCAATTGAGTATGCTTTTCAATTACTGAAGACAAAACTAAAGGCAGAAAGACCCTCAAACAAGCAGCAACTGAGGGTGGCTGCAGTAAAGGCCTGGCAAAGCATCTCAAGGGACGACACGCAGCATTTGATTATGTCCATGGGTTCAAGACTTCAGGCAGTCATTGACTGCAAAGGATTTGCATCCAACTATTACAAATAATCTTAATATTTATGATTGTTAGTTTGTCTAATTACTTTTGAGACTGTGAAAATGGCTGTAATTCCTAAATGGTTAATGCAATATTTTTGTTAAACCTCTTGAATTAAAGCTGGAAGTCTACACTTAAATCATCACATCTTGAATGCTTAATTTAAAATCCATTTCGGTGGTGTACAGAGGCAAAAATATGTAAAATACACACATACACGTGTGTATGTATGTATGTACAGTGAGGGAAAGAAGTATTTTATTCCCTGCTGATTTTGTACGTTTGCCCACTGACAAAGAAATGATCAGTCTATAATTTTAATGGTAGGTTTATTTGAACAGTGAGAGACAGAATAACAACAAGAAAATCCAGAAAAACGCATGTCAAAAATGTTATAAATTTTAATGAGGGAAATAAGCATTTGACCCCCTCTCAATCAGAAAGATTTCTGGCTCCCAGGTGTCTTTTATACAGGTAACGAGCTGAGATTAGGAACACACTCTTAAAGGGAGTGCTCCTAATCTCAGCTTGTTACCTGTATAAAAGACACCTGTCCACAGAAGCAATCAATCAATCAGATTCCAAACTCTCCACCATGGCCAAGACCAAAGAACTCTCCAAGGATGTCAGGGACAAGATTGTAGACCTACACAAGTCTGGAATGGGCTACAAGACCATTGCCAAGCAGCTTGGTGAGAAGGTGACAACAGTTGGTGCGATTATTCGCAAATGGAAGAAACACAAAAGAACTGTCAATCTCCCTCAGCCTGGGGCTCCATGCAAGATCTCACCTCGTGGAGTTGCAATGATCATGGGAACAGTGAGGAATCAGCCCAGAACTACACGGGAGAATCTTGTCAATGATCTCAAGGCAGCTGGGACCATAGTCACCAAGAAAACAATTGGTAACACACTACGCCGTGAAGGACTGAAATCCTGCAGTGCCCGCAAGGTCCCCCTGCTCAAGAAAGCACATATACATGCCCGTCTGAAGTTTGCCAATGAACATCTGAATGATTCAGAGGACAACTGGGTGAAAGTGTTGTGGTCAGATGAGACCAAAATGGAGCTCTTTGGCATCAACTCAACTCGCCGTGTTTGGAGGAGGAGGAATGCTGCCGATGACCCCAAGAACACCATCCCCACTGTCAAACATGGAGGTGGAAACATTATGCTTTGGGGGTGTTTTTCTGCTAAGGGGACAGGAAAACTTCACCGCATCAAAGGGACGATGGACGGGGCCATGTACCGTCAAATCTTGGGTGAGAACCTCCTTCCCTCAGCCAGGGCATTGAAAATGGGTCGTGGATGGGTATTCCAGCATGACAATGACCCAAAACACACGGCCAATGCAACAAAGGAGTGGCTCAAGAAGAAGCACATTAAGGTCCTGGAGTGGCCTAGCCAGTCTCCAGACCTTAATCCCATAGAAAATCTGTGGAGGGAGCTGAAGGTTCGAGTTGCCAAACGTCAGCCTCGAAACCTTAATGACTTGGAGAAGATCTGCAAAGAGGAGTGGGACAAAATCCCTCCTGAGATGTGTGCAAACCTGGTGGCCAACTACAAGAAACGTCTGACCTCTGTGATTGCCAACAAGGGTTTTGCCACCAAGTACTAAGTCATGTTTTGCAGAGGAGTCAAATACATATTTCCCTCATTAAAATGCAAATCAATTTATAACATTTTTGACATGCGTTTTTCTGGATTTTTTTGTTGTTATTCTGTCTCTCACTGTTCAAATAAATCTACCATTAAAATTATAGACTGATCATTTCTTTGTCAGTGGGCAAACGTACAAAATCAGCAGGGGATCAAATACTTTTTTCCCCTCACTGTATATGGTAAGATGCATAAGTGCACTGTTTAAATATGATATGACTCTGTTATAGTGAATTTCAGCAAGTATAGTCAGTGAGTGTCATGCAAGAAAGTGGTGTCAGTTTTGGATTTATTCATTATATTTCACTTCCTTTTTTAGTCCCATCTCTATTTGTATTTGTTTTAAATCAAAACCCCTTTCACTATGTGACTGTGAGTAAAGCTATTGGATCTTCTATGTGTGGTCAGAGCCCTCATTGTCTCTGAACAGTTTCAGTGACATTTTGCAATAAACCTCAATGCAGAAATTTAAATGGAACTAGGCTGCAAACAGAAGTGTTAAATGTGCAGTTTACTGTATAATGTTAGAAAATGTTTCTAGAGCTATAATAACAGACAGTTGATTTATAACATTGCCATGCACTAGATCTGGCTAGATTTTTCATTTAAGTTTCTATTTAAAATGTTCTAGCCCAAAAATTATATAATTGCAGGTGCAATTCAACTCAGACAGCACAGGGTTAACAAAAAATGACAAATTGTTCCTTTAAGCCTGTAGAATGTCAACATAACTCAGCACAAATTAAACAAAACAATCATATTTTAATGATCTTAAATAGCATTCTGAAAAACAAAAAAGCTTGCATGTTTTGGTATGACATTTATCTTGTCCTTTTTTTCTGAAAAGTGCAATCTGGCAAAAGATAAGACAACCATAGGAAATGACTGAAAACATGACAGTTGGAGAATACAATTCAAGCTAACTGACAACTGTAATACCCCTTAACTTATAAAGAAAGAGTATTATCATCATTTTGTTACTTTTAAAACAGTAGGAACTGCTACAAAAGAAAAAACAAACCCATAGTAACCAAGCAATCCTTCAGCTTAACTTCTACGAACAAGGCATCAATGGCACCTTCCATCTCACTACCATGGTGTATATGCACATTAACAATAATAAAGGGTTGATAGCTAGATACTATGCATACTATCACAGATACTATGAAAACATATGTCACAGTTTCGGCAGGAAAATGCCCTAAATATAACTAGCCCACTTCAATATTTAGATGTAGGTTTTGCCATTTAGGGCCTGTGCTTTAGTTAGTCCCTGTCTGAAATTAATGCTTCTCATCCACTAAGTGCTACAGAATCTGTGACTTACACATATGTCAGAAGATGACCCACAAATTTAGAGGGCTGGCTCATGTAATGCCAGTGACCGACACGCTAAAAAAAGAGAAAAATTTAAATTAAGGTCAGTCAGACATGAGCATTAGGAAGTGGAGGAAACAGAGATGCCTTTCATCTGTTTGCAATTGCAGTGATTTATAAACCATTTCCTTTAGTGAATTAAAGATACTGTATACTCTACAAGGACAGGTTGGTGTATAAACTGTGCTGTGTCTGCAAGAGTGGGTTCAGTAACCCTGGCAGTGACAGGATTAATTAAAACCTTTTCTAGGCTGCAGATGGGTCTGTTTGGCAGTGATTTGTAAATATAATATGAGGGAAATATAATATGAGGAAACTCAATTTAGAGATACAGTCCCCTCCAAAAGTTTTGAAACACAAGGCCAATTAATTTGTTTTGCTATACTGTACACTGAAGACATTCAAAAGATGAATATGGCATGATATCAGACTTTCAGCTTTCATTTCCTGATATTTACATCTAGATGTTGTTAAACAGCTTAGAACATGGACCTTTTGCTTGAACCCACCCATTTTTCAAGTGATCAAATATATTGGAACATGTGGCTGGTGGTTAGATTTATTGATTAAACAATTAATAACTCTGAACATCTACTCTTAATTTGTACCCTGGGTTTTTGCCTGTGAAGACTGAATCTGTTGTTAAAAAGGATAAAACATGAAGACCAGAGAGCTGTCTATGGGGAAAAAAGCAAGACAGTTTTGAAGCTGAGAAAAGAGGGATACATTATCAGAACTTTTGTATAAGCATTGACCATAGACAATACAGCAATTTGGAATGTCCTGAAAAAGAAAGAAACCACTAGTGTATTAAAAAAACAGTCATCAAACAAGTCAGTCAAGGAAAACAACAGCAGTTGATGACTGAAAAATGACAAACCCCAAAAAAACATAACATCACCAACAACCTCTACTGGTCACAGGTATCACAATCCACCAGTCAGAAAAGACTTTGAGAGCAGAAACGTAGAGGCCATACCACAAGATGCAAACCACTCATCAGCAGTAAGACTCAGAAGGCCAGACTGGAATTTGAAAAGAAATGCAGAGATGAGCTACAAAAGTTCTGGAACCAATATTAATCTCTACTTCAGTGATGGAAAGGCCAAAGTTTGGAGAAAGAAGGGACCTGTCAAGTTTTTAACACACCTAAATGTAAATCTCAATCAATTAAAACTGAAATTCTGATTTATCATCTCACATTCATCTTTTGATCTCAAAAACAAAAGAATTGACCTTGTCATTCCAATACTTTCAGAGGAAACTGTAGCTGAAAATAAGCTAGCAAATGAGTTTGTGTCACAGATGTGTTTAAATATGTCAGAATTGTAAAAAGTCACTGATTATTTAATAGAAATGCTGCCAACCTATGTTTTCAGAGCCTATGTTAACAGCCTGCTCTGTTCATACATATCCAGTGTGCCATCTGAAGCACATGAATCAGGAAGATGGAGTCTTGTAAATGTTGCAGATAATGCCATGGTCAAATGGCTCAATGACATGAAAGAGAAGTTACAAGATAGATCCTGGGGCCTTGTGCTTTCTAAGGGTAAAAATCTGGTGGTCAGTTGTGGCACCTGTTGGTCCCATGATGCAAGCCATTATGTTGTGCTGAACAAGGCTCACAGCTGTGTGTTTTTTGTTTGTTATGTAGTTTAACTTTCTGAGGATGTTTAGAAAAAGTATAGAGGTCAGACTTCAATAGAATAAAGTCCAATGCTATCATCACAATAAATATCATAATTAAAACCGTGACTTGAGAAACAAATAAAATAATGATCACATCACAAGACAGCCTGGTTTATACCTGTCTGCAGGACAGGCAGATTCTAATGCTCTGTCTGCTCATTCATGAACACTGCACAAATTTGCAAAATGCAGTGGTTAATTTTTCCCCCCCACACATTAGGTACAACAAATAAGTCAGATGGACATATACACCTCTCTGCATCAAAATTCTTTATATACCAGTCAGGTACATACATTTTGTACATTTGTACAACAAAATTATTGGAAGCAGGTCCTTTAAGGCCTGTAAGTTGCGAGGTGGGGCCTCCATGGATTTTGTTTGTCCAGCACAACCCACAGATGCTTGATCGGATTGAGATCTGGGGAATTTGGAGGCCAAGTCAACACCTTGAACAATTTTTCCAGTGTGGCAAAGCACACTATCCTGCTCAAAGAGGCCACTGCCATTAGGGAACAATGAAGGGGTGAACTTGGTCTGCAACAATATTTAGGTAGGTGGTACATGACAAAGTAACATCCACATCAATGCCAGGACCCTAGGTTTCTCAGTAGAACATTTCCCAGAACATCACACTTCCTCCGCCAGCTTGCCTTCTTCCCTAGTACATCCTGGTGCCATCTCTTACCTAGGTAAGAGACGCCCCTGGCTGTCCACATGAGTAATCAGAACAGGCCACCTTCTTCCACTGGTCCATGGACCAGTTTTGATGCACACGTGCCCATTGAAGGCACTTTCGGCAGTGGACAGGGTTCAGTATGTGCTACGCAGTTCCATACACTGCAAGCTGTGACACACTGTGCTCTGACACCTTTCTATCATAGCCAGCTTTAACTTTTTCAGATATTTTTGCTACAATAGCTCTTCTGGGGGATTAGACCAGATGGACTAGCCTTCACTCAAAACTGCATCAATGAACCTTGGCACCCATGACCCTGTCACTGGTTCACCAGTTGTCCTTCTCTGGACCACTTTTGGTAAGTACCACTGCATACTGGGAACACCCCAAAAGACTTGCCATTTTGGAGATGCTCTGACCAAGTTGTCTATCCATCACAATTTGGCACTTGTCAAAGTTGCTCAGATCCTGCTTGCCCATTTTACCTGCTTCCAACACTTAATATTTGGTTACAAATCCCTTGTTTACAATAGCTGCGTAAAACCGGCAACCTAGTGACATCACCAAATTGTTGCATTCTTTTTTCCAGATTATACCAAAGCTTCTTTCAGTTGTTGTTTGTTTTGAGGGTTATTTTCCCCTCCAGGTGGTGAAATGAATACTCAAGGTCTGGTGATTGATTTTCCACTTTTTTTCCCTTGTTGAAGTCCTTGTATTGTATTGGCAACATGTTTTGGGTCATTGTCTTGCTGGATGATGAATTTCATTCCAATTAGATTGGATGCATATCTCTATAAATTGGCAGACAGAATGTTTCTCTACACTTATGAAGTGATTCTGCTGCTAGCATTATGAGTTTACATCATCAACAAAGATTAATGAGCTAGTTCAAGAAGCATCCACGCAAACCCAAGCCATGCTTCCTCCACTGTGCTTGAACGATGAGCTTGTATGTTTTGGATCATGGGTAGATTCTGTCTATCCTTTGGTAGAGTTTAATCTTTTTCTACGACTTTTGTGGCTCATCTCTGTATTTCTTTATGAATTCGAATCTGGCCTGTCAATTCTTACTGTTGATGAGTGTTTTGCATCTTGTCAATGTTATGCATTTTGGGTTTGATATATGAGATATGTATATACATATATGCCAGTCAGCCATAACATTAAAACCAATGTGTAGCTTCCTCTTGTGTCACCAAAACAGCTCTGACCTGTATACAAACTATTCCTGAATAATTTCGCAGTGTGGCAGGGTGCATTGTCCTGCTGAAAGAGGTCACTGCCATTAGGGAATACCGTTGCCATGAAGAGGTGTCCTTGGTCTGCAATGTTTAGGTAGGTGGTATGTGTCAAAGTAACATCCACATGAATGCCAGGACCCAAGGTTTCCCAGCAGAACATTGGACCACTTTTGGTAGGGACTAACCACTGCATTTGGGAACACCCCACAAAACCTGCGATTTTGGAGATGCTCTGATCCAGTCGTCCAGCCATCACAATTTGGCCCTTGTCAAAGTCACACAGAGTCTTACACTTGCCTATTTGTCCTGCTTCCAACACAGCCACTTCGAGAACTGACTCTTCATTTGCCGCCCAATATATCCCACCCCTTGACAGATGCCATGTAACGAGATAATCAATATTATTCACGTCATCTGTCATTGGTTTTAATGTTATTGCTAATCAGTGTATATAGGTGTCCACCACACACATGGGTTTAGAAATCAGGTTGTAGGTATAGGTTATATGCACCACATACTAATAAGACATGCAAAACTGTTAATTGTTAATTTCATAAAATGCTATTGGCCCAAAAAAGGCATTCAGTTTCAAACCATCTTCAGAAGGGCAGGCTTGAGTTCATAGTACACATGACACAATTGACGCATATAGATTGTAAGCAAAACATTGTAGTAAACAAGATGTGCAAAAGACATCTGAGTGCCAAAGCAAACAACTGCATGTGTTGTCTGCGCTACTGACAAAACACATGAAAGTTACAGAAGAATAATGTGATGAATGACAAAACAGGGAATGATAGCTGTGCAGTATAAGATACAGATACTGCGATAAACTACATCACAATGGGATTTATGAAGATATTGCAGGTATCCTCAGTAATTTTGTAGCTCTGACCAACTCCAGTATTACAATAACAAGTTAACAGGTTTTTTGCATGTTAAATTTTTCTTAGTTTTCTTTGTTAAATAATGCTTTGTAGCTTAAAAAATGTAAGCATTTTTTTTTAATGTTCACCGGCAGTTTTGTTAGCAATCTAAACAGTGAGATAAATATAATTTATTGTGAAAATATTTTTGAGTATTGCAGTTTGATATTTTAGTCTCCGAGCCCTCACTGTAGTTTTCTATGGAAGAATTTGAGAAGCAAACTATCAGTCAGTATTATTGTGAAGTTATTCACTTTTTCTTGATTGAGCTTAAGTGCTCTATATTTCACCTGTCTCCCTTCTAAAAGCAACAGCTGCCTTTAGCAGACTTAATGTCGCTGTAGCTGCACAATAACACCTGCAGGTATAAAACAATATTCAATATTGTACTTTGGGAGCTATTTTACATGTAGCTGTGTAACTCTTTCCAATATATGTGAAAATCACAAAAAAAAAAAAAAAAAAAAAAAATTATAACTAGCTGACCACAAAAATGAGACACTCTTAAATTGTTAAAAACTATCTAGATCTAAATATATAGAGGTAAAGTTAAACAAAATACCAGGAACTTCATTCGGGAGGACCTACAGACCAGGTTTATGTGTGCGTCCATATGAGCATGTATGTCGGCACAGTGCTATTTTGCCACAAAGCAGTCAGTAGTTATCCAGCATTCCATCGACAAAGAGGTTTTGCACATCCAGCATGGCTGCCAGCTGCATTATGTGTTTCTGCAGTAGGTTGCTCTCCACCATCTCCTGTTTGGGCAGCTGGGGGTACGATTCTGGAAAACTCTGTGCTTCCTGTTTTACAGAGAAAACACACAGCCAAAATAAAGCCAAGCTTCACAGTTTGTGCTTGAAACTAAACACTTGCATTATTTAAGTCACAAAAAACAACTTGTGAAAACCTTAGTGTTACTTTACATTTATGGCATTTGTTGTTGCACAGAGTGAATTTCAACATTCAGTTACATGATCTGACAAACACCAAGTACTACATCCATGATCAAGACATGTTGACATGCAGGCACGTGGTTAATGTTCACTTTAATTCAGTAATTCAGTAATGTATTTACTTCTAACTAGTATATAACTAAATTCAACTAATAAGATAAATTAACAAAATCAAAAAGGACTGAGCATTACAAACTGTAATAAATCTCTAAGAAAGTGGTGACCCTCTCTTTTACTTGTATTTTTTATTGTGAAATAGTGTGGCTCTCACAATTCCAGCTGAATTGTTTACATTCCTTGGTACTGGGGTGGAAACAATACTTAGAAATGATAAATAATTCAATTAAGTATATTGAGAAATCTTAGCAGAAATATCCAGGCAAAATGTTCTCAAGTTAAAAAAAACCCAAAACAAAACAAAAAAAAAAGTAGCTGCTACTCTTAAGTATACTCAAGTATTAAAAAGTCAATATTTTGTACTGGTGAAAATAAGTAATAAATGTTTGTTTTCACCTGAAAACATGAAATTACTTCAGTAAAACTGCTATACCATTTTGCCTCAAAACATCATGCAATCTCAAAAGTTTACTGCTCATACAGAGGGGTCCAAAAGGCTGATACCACATTGAAAATCTGAGGATTTTTTCCCCCATTTACAGTTGGAAATAAACAGAAGGTTTTAGAATTTTTCAATATTTAAAACAAAGTAAATGTTCAATATATTGAATATTAAATACTAAGAAATTCTGAAATTCATGTAATTATATCAAAGATTTTACTTTTCTCTCACATTGTTGTAAATAATTTGTAATGAAAATTGTTGTATTAAATTAGAAAAGAATGCATAAGCATTTTCACTAGTGGTCTCAGACTTTTTAGCTGCACTGTATGCACTCTATGGACTAATGCTAAATAGTTTAATGGTGAAAGAGTTTCTCATCAAGCAATCTGGTGGACTTCAGTGATACACACAGGTCAGTCAGGTCCATAACTGTTTGGACAGTGACACAATTTTAATTATTTTTCCTCTGTACACCACCACAGTGGATTTGAAATGAAGCTGTGATGATTGAAGTGTAGCCTTTCAACTTTAATTAAGGGGTTCAACAAAAACATTGCATTAGCCATTTAGGAATTACAGCCATTTTTGTAGAGTCCCTCCATTTTCACAGGCTCAAAAGTGATTGGACAAACTAACAATCATAATTATTAGAATTTTTTTAAATTCTTGGATGTAAATCCTTTGCAGTCAATGACTGTCTGAAGTCTGGAACCCATGGACATCATCAAATGCTGAGTTTCCTCCCTTGAGATGCTTTGCCAGATTTTTACTGCAGCTACCTTCATTTGCTGCTTGTTTATGGGTCTTTCTGCCTTCAGTTATGTCTTCAGTAAGTAAAAAACATGCTAAATTGAGTTGCTCAATCTGACATATAAGAACATTTAATTTATTTGCCTTAAGAAGCCCTTGGGTTGCTTTCGTGGTACATTTTGGGTCATTATCCATCTTTACTGTGTGCTGTGTGCTTTACTAAGTGCTGTGCTACCACTTTTGCAGCATTTGACTAAATCTGAGCAGAACGTATAGCCCTATACACTTCAGAATTCATCCTGCTACTTCTATCAGCATTCAAACCATCAATAAACACCAGTGACAAAGTTCCACTGGCAGCCAAACATGCAACTTTTTCCACGTTTGACGGATAATGTGGTATGCGTTGCATCATGAGCCCTTCCTTAACTTTTCCATACTCTTCTTATCATTCTGGTACAAGTTAATCTTGCATCAGAACTGGTCAGACTACTTTAGATGTTTTTTAGCAAGTCTAATCTGGCCTTTCTGTCCTTGTGCGTTACCAGTGGTTTGCATTTTGAGGTAAACCGTATGTATTTACATTCATGAAGGTGTCTCTTGATTGTAGACTTTGACAATGATATGTCTACCTACTTCAGAGTGTTTCTGACTTGGCTAGATATTGTGAAAGAGTTTTTCTTCAACAAGCAATGAATTCTCCAGTCATCCACTTTAGTTGTCTTCTGTGGTCTTTCAGGCCTTTTGGTGTTGTTGACCTTGCAGTGCATTTATTCTTTTTTAAAAATGTACAAAATTGTTGATTTGGCCACTCTAAAGTTTCTTTTATCTCTCTGAAAAGGTGTATTTTGTTTATTCAACCTAATGATGGCCTCCTTCACTTGCATCCACACCTTATTGGACCGCATATTGAGAGTTCCCATGAACAGCTACCAAATACAAATTGAAGACTTGGAATCAACTCCAGCCCTATGATCGCCTTAATTTATCATGAAATAACAATTGTCCAATTACTTTTGAGCCTGTGAATGAAGGGAATCTGTAAAAAAAAAAAAAAAAAAGGCTGTAATTGCTAAGCAGTTAATGCAATATTTTTGTTAAACCCCTTAAACTAAAGCTGAAAGACTACACGTCATTGTCACTGTCCGAAAACTTATGGACATGACTGTATCTATACCGCTAACCGCCTTGTGTAGCATGTGATTGTCACCACAAATGATGACTTAGCATGATTCTTGATCTTTTTTCTTCTTACATTTATGTACTTGATTGGATGAACAGAAATGTAAGAAGAATATAAAACGTATCACCCGTAAACTTTTAGCTGTATTACAACATCAAATTAAAGTATATTTGAATGGGATTTTTTTCCTGCTCATCTTTAAGTGACTCTCTACAGATATAAAATTAATTATTCAGATGTACTCAAAACCTATTAACTATATTCTGTTTATCCTTCAAAAACCGGCAAGCACTGGGCACTTTGGGGAGCTAATTGCAAAGTTTGCTTTTACCTAGTAGATTGCCACTTGTGGCTATATTTAGGGGTACAACCACAAAGTGCTTGTAACCTTAATGGAATTGTAAGGAATTTTCTTATTAGGGGTCCAAGAACTGAACCCTATTGATTTTTCAAAAACCTTTAAATTTTGTAAACAGTATGGCTGACACATGCCAATCAACCTAAGTGGGGCAGAGTTGGTTTACTCAAACAGCTGTTCTTAATGAATGCCTGCATGGAATAACCAAAGTTATTTAGCAGTTTAAACTCCAATGTAGTGGCCACTTACCTTCAACTAGTCTTATGTTTAGCTAATACAACTGGCTGCAATAACCTAAAGCCATAACCTCAATGCTACCACTGCCATTTAAAGTGTCTTGCATAAGTTCACTACTATGAAATTTCAAAAAATTTCAAAAGAGTTATAACCTGGAAGTGAAATGGACTTAATATTATATGAATTATATGTCATGAATATAAATAGAATAGCCCTACATTTTGTAGTAGGGGGAAGCTCAGTATAGTTTGCAAAATTATTTACAAATAAATGTTGTGATACAGTGGTGCTTGAAAGTTTGTGAAGCCTTTAGAATTTTCTATATTTCTGCATAAATGAGAGCTAAAACATCATCAGATTTTCACACAAGTCCTAAAAATAGATAAAGAGAACACAATTAAAACAAATGTGAGAAATATATTACACTTGGTCATTTATTTATTGAGCAAAATGATCCAATATTATATACATCTGAGGGGCAAAAGTAAGTGAACCTTTGCTTTCAGTATCTGGTGTGACCCCCTTATGCAGCAATAACTGCAACTAAAAGATTCCTGTAACTGTTTTTAAATAAACTCTTATCTGCATTTGCATCCGTCCTAACCTTCTTCATGTGGAATATGTGACACATGATCATGAAGATCAAGGAGCTATCCAAAAAAAACAACTCCAGGACAAAGTTCCATACACAGCCTAAGCAATCTTGTCCAAAAAATGGGAATAAATATCCAGATGTGCAATGCTGATCGAGACATACCCCATAAAACTTGTAGCTGTAATTGCAACCAAAGATGAAAATTGTCCAGATGAGTGAATACTTATGCAAAAAATGTCTGATTTTTTGTGAAATAATATGGTAGACCATTAGTGCAAAACACTAACAAAAAAATGCAATGGCAAATTACAGTAAATTCCATAACAAATTAAAAGGGTAGGTCCTTATTGAACTACAAATTCTCGTTACTGATTGGACACAGCATATGACTATCACAAGTGAGAATAATTTTTTATTGAAAGCTATTTAATACTAAATGACTTATTTTTTATAGTGAGGTGTAATTCTTACTTCTGAATAACTCAGCTTAATTTAGGCGGGGTTTCAGAGTTCACACACTCATACAAACTTGACGGTACATCTAAAATAACATCTTGAGATTATATGCGTTTGATAAAATGAACACAAAAAAATGCATTATTAGATTGATTTAGGCTTATGTTTCCTCTTACTGGAAACATTCTCCAGCTCTCCATTTTCCATGGTCTCTTAGATTGACACACACTGGGGCCAGTTAGCAATGAGTAGGTGCTGTTCAATAGAGACCTACATTTTCTGTTTTTGAGTTAATGTTGATGTGATTTTTTAGTTTTGCCGTCATGTTTATGAATTTGCTGTAGTGTTTCTGGCTTTGCTGTCATGTTTCTGAATTTCCCATTATTATATTTTTATGCTGTTTTTTGCTGGCATGGTTTGGCTCCACTTGTCACCGGAAATCAGTACAAAGAGTCCATTATCCTAACATTTCTATGCTGATGGGAGTGGTCTCTTCCTGGATAACCCTGCCCCCAACCAGAGGGCAGGAGGGATAACTGAATGGTTTAAGTATGAAAAGTCACACTTTACTACTCTGGCCTTGAGTTACCAGATCTCAGCTAAATAGAACCTATGTGAGATTTTGGTCCAGTGTGTTAGTCAAAGGTACAGTATCTCACAAAAGTGAGTACACCCCTCACATTTTTGTAAATATTTCATTATATCTTTTAATGTGACAACACTGAAGAAATGACACTTTGCTACAATGTAAAGTAGTAAGTATATAGCTTGTACTGTACAACAGTGTAAATTTGCCGTCCCCTCAAAATAACTCAACACACAGCCATTAATGTCTAAACCGCTGGCAACAAAAGTGAGTATACCCCTAAGTGAAAATGTCCAAATTGTGCCCAAAGTGTCAATATTTTGTGTGGCCACCATTATTTTCCAGCACTGCTTTAACCCTCTTGAGCATGGAGTTCACGAGAGCTTCACAGGTTGCCAATGGAGTCCTCTTCCACTCCTCCATAAGGACATCACGGAGCTGGTGGATGTTAAAGACCTTGTGCTCCTACACCTACCATTTGAGGATGCCCCACAGATGCTCAATAGGGTTTAGGTCTGGAAACATGCTTGGCCAGTCCATCACCTTCACCCTCAGCTTCTTTAGCAAGGCAGTGGTCGTCTTGGAGGTGTGTTTGGGGTCGTTATCATGCTGGAATACTGCCCTGCAGCCCAGTCTCCAAGCACATCATGCTCTGCTTCAGTATATCACAGTACATGTTGGCATTCATGATTCCCTCAATGAACTGTAGCTCCCCAGTGCCGGCAGCACTCATGCAGCCCCAAACCATGACACTCCCACCACCATGCTTGACTGTAGGCAAGACACACTTGTCTTTGTACTCCTAACCTGGCTGCTGCCACACACGCTTGACACCATCTGAACCAAATGGAGCTGTATGGTCTTGGCCACCGTGCTGCAGCTCAGTGTCAGGGTCTTGGCAATCTTCTTATAGCCTAGGTCATCTTTATGTAGAGCAACCATTCTTTTTTCATATCCTCAGAGAGTTGTTTGCCATGAGGTGTCATGTTGAACTTCCAGTGACCAATATGAGGGAGTGTGAGAGCGATGACACCAAATTTAACACACCTGCTCCCCATTCACACCTGAGACCTTGTAACACTAACAAGTCACATGACACCAGGGAGGGAAAATGGCTATTTGGGCCCAATTTGGACATTTTCACTTAGGGGTGTACTCACTTTTGTTGCCAGCGGTTTAGACATTAATGGCTGTGTGCTGAGTTATTTTGAAGGGACAGCAAATTTACACTGTTACACAAGCTATACACTCACTACTTTACATTGTAGCAAAGTGTCATTTCTTCAGTGTTGTCACATGAAAAGATATAATCACATATTTACAAAAATGTGAGGGATGTACTCACTTTTGTGAGATACTGCATCTCTTTCTTGCTTTCAGAGCAAATAACTGTGGCACATCTCTCTCTCTCTCTCTCTCTCTCTCTCTCTCTCTCTCACACACACACACACACACAGATGTATATAGAGCCCCTTCCAAAAGTACTGTAACAGTAAGGCCAATTATGTTGTTTTAGCTATACATTGAAGGCTGGAGCTCAAATGATGAATGAGATGCTAGATCAAAATTGCAACTTTCATTTCCTCATATTTACATCTAGATGTGTTAAACAAATTTTTTGTTTGAACCCACCCATTTTGTCAAGTGATCAAAAATATTGGAACATGTGACTGATAGGTGTTTCTTGCTGAAAAGGTGTGCCATGTTAAATTGCCTGCTTAAAGAACAAATAGTTCTGAATGTCTACTTTTGGTTTGAGCCCTAGGTTTCATCTGTGAAGACTGCATTTGTTGTAAAAAGGATAAACCAACATGAAGGCCATAAAGTTGTCTATGGGAGAAAAGAAGCCATTTTGAAGCTGAGAAAAGAGGAAAAATATATCAGAGCTATTGCACAAGCATTGGGCATAGCCAATACAACAATTTGGAATGTCTCGAAAAAGAAAGAAACCACAGGTGTGCTAACAACCAGACATGGAACAGGTCGGCCAAGGAAAACAACAGCAGTTGGAGACAAACATTGTGAGAGCTGTAAAGATAAACCCAAAAACAACAGTCAGTGACATCACCAATAATCTTCACAGGGCAGGGGTGAAGGTATCACAGTCCACCATTTGAAGAAGACTTCAAGTGCAGAAATACCACAAGATGCAAACCAATGATCAGTAAGAATCAGAAGGCCAAATTGGAATTCACAAAGACATACAGCAATAAGCCACAAAAGTCCTGGAACCAAGTTTAACCTCTACCAACGTGATCGATAGGCCAAAGTGTAGAAAAAAAAATCTGCTCATGATCCAAATCCTACAAGCTCACTATTCAAGCACAGTGGAGGTAGTTTCATGGCTTGGGCTTGCATGGCTGCTTCTGGAATGGGCTCACTAATCTTTATTGATTTATTGATGTAACTCATAAATTTTGAATAAATTCAGAAGTCTACAGAAACATTCTATCTGACAATTTCTAGAGAAATGCATCCAATCTAATTGTGAGGAACTTCATCATGCAGCAAGACAATGACCCAAATCACACTACTAACACAACAAAGAACTTCATCAAAACGTGGAAGGTTTTATACTGGCCAAGTCAATCACCAGACATTAAACCAATTGAGCATGCATTTCACCTGCTGAAGAGTAAACTGAAAGGAGGAACCCCCAAAACAAAAAATGAAAGGAGCTGTGGTACAAGCATGGAAAAGCATCACAAACAACAGCTTGGTGATGTAAGTGGATCAGCAGCTTGATGCAGTTATTGCAAGCAAGGGATATGCAATCAAATATTAAGTGCTAGTTACTTTAAAACAAAAAATTGGGTGGTCTGCTACCAAATGTGCCATGTTCTAAGTTGTTTAACACATTTGGTTGTAAATATGAGAAAATGAAAGTTGAAACTCTGAAAAAAAAAAAGCTATACTTGTACAACCCCAATTTTGAAAAAGGTGGGACAGTATGGAAAATAAAAACAAAGATAAATGGTTTGTTAATGTACTTTGACTTGTATTTAAACAAAAAAACATATAAAGACAAGGTATTTGATGTTTTACCTAATCAAAAGCATAGTTCTTTTCAAGGTAAACTATTTATTTATTTTGAAAGTGATGCATGCAACACCTTCCAAAAAAGTTGGGACAGGGGCAATTTAGGACTAATAGTGATGTGACAATTTGAAATAGGAAGGTGATGTGAAACAGGTGAGGCAATCGTCTAATCATAGTATATAAGGAGGCTCCAAAAAAGGCCTAGTCCTTCAAGAGCAAGGATGGGTCGTGGCTCGCCAAGCTACCAACAGATGTGTCAGCAAATAATCCAACACTTTGAGAACAACATCACCCAAAGTCAAATTGTAGGATTTTGGGTATTTCACCTCCTACAGTGCACAACATAATTAAAAGATTCAAGGAATCTGGTCAAATCTCGGTGCGTAAAGGGCAAGGCCAAAAACCACTTCTGAATGAGCGTGATCTCCAATCCCTCTGGTGTCACTATCTTAAAAACCGTCATGAGTCTGTCCTGACATGGGCTCGGGAATACTTTGGTAAACCTTTTTCAGTCAACACCATCCGCAGCTACATCCAGAGATGCAAGTTAAGGTTTTACTATGCAAAGCAGAAGCCATAAAAGAACTATCCAAGCTGTTATCAGCATCAGATCCAAAAGCCAGCATCTGTCATGGTTTGGGGGTGTGTCAGTGTCCATGGCATGGGTAACTTGCACATCTGTGAGGGCACCATTAATGCAGAAAGATATGTGCACAATTTGGAGTAACATATGCTGCCATACAGAGCAGGACAATGCCAAACCACATTCTGCCCGGATTACAAGTGCATGGTTGCGTAAGCAGAGAGTGCGGGTGCTGGCATGGCCTGTGTGCAGTCCTGACCTGTCTCTGATTGAGAATGTGTGGCGCATTATGAAGTGCAAAATAAGGCAACGTACAGTTGAAGAAATGCATAATGGAGGAATGGGGGAAAATTCCGCTTGCTAAACTTAACCAACTGGTGTCTTCAGTGCCCAAATGCTTAATACGTGTTATTAAAAGAAAAGGTGATGTTACACAGTGGTAAACAGTCGATTGTCCTGACTTTTTTGGAGTGTGTTGTAGTCATCATATTTGAAATGAGTGTATATTTTCAAAAATAAATTAAATTCACAAAGTAAAATATCAACTAATGTGTTAATAATGTGTTTTCAATATAGTACAGGGTGAATTGAATTTTCAAATGACTCTTTTTGTTTGTTTTTGTGCATTTTCCATACTGTCCCAACTTATTCAGAATTGGGGTTGTAAAACTCTTTCATTCATTAGGCAGAAACACAGCAATGGTAAAAGGTAAATCTTTTCAAGTGCATGCAGACCTCTCAAAAATCACCAAAGTACAAAATCCATGGAGCAGGGGCTAATGTAATGATTAGATAATTATATAAAGAACAAGTTTAAAACATCTTGCATTAAGCATTTATTTTCTCTTTTTGTTCTGTAGTCCATATATCCATTAAACATGGCATTTCTGCAGTTCTATAGCTCGGTCATTTGGCTCAGTTTGCACCCAACAACTGAGCAGTTCATAGCCACAGATGAAAATTGAACACAACCCATAAAGCATGACATTTTTGTTCACTTTCTTAGAGTAAGAACACCTCTCTCAGATGCTCTCAGACTGGTTGTTTGTTCTTACCTGCCTAAACAAATAGCATCGAGAGGAAAACTGACCAGGTTTCCATCCCAAAGGACTAAATGCTACATAAGTCAAAGCATCCTGAGAATCTCATTAAGTCTGCTTTGAGTCTAGGCTCAGATCTAACTAGTGCATGAAAAAATAGACAGGTAAAAATTAGTGAGTTCAGACAGATATCCAAACTCATTTTCTCTTACCCGGAAGAGCTTGTGTAGTCGTAGAGTGGCACAGCAGAACACGAACCTGATCATCAGCAGCCTCAAAAACTCATCACCATAGAACTGCAAAAAAGCCTGATCTAGGATGAAAACACAACAGACCTTCAGTCATGCCCTCATTCTTGCATTTATCCACTTGCTTAAAGAACTTGCTCCAGTTTATTACAAAAAATACATAATAATTTGATAAGAAAATAATGCTCTGATTGTCTGTTACCAATAGCTCGAGAGCTGGTGAGCATCTGGCCAATGTCATGAGAAACCTTGCTCAAAAACTCCTGGGCCTTTTCCCATAAACTCTGGCACATACTGGTTAGCCCACAGATGGACAGAAAGCCCATTAGGGGATTGTAGAGAAAAAGAGTGAAGAGACTCCCACGCTGAGAATGGTCTAAAATGCAGGCGACAACATTAGGTGAATAAGGAGTTTTTAAATTATTTAGAAATCAAAATGCCAAGATAACAATTAAGATTAACCACTCAGCATTAAAGAAACAGTTGGGTGAAAAATATAATTTACACAATTTTACATGTACTGCAAATGACCTCAGTCAGCTGAGATATGTTTCATGTTTGATGTTTTCTTCACTAATAAGATCATGTAACTAACAAGTAATGGAAGTCCTTCTCAAATTAATTTCAAATGACATCCCTTAAGCTATGGAATCTCTTTATAAAATAGGAAGGAGAATCTGTTTTTACAAATTTAAGTTCAGAGTGGAAGCAACTACAGTGCCTTGGTTGCTTTTGTCACTAATGCCATTCTTACCTAGTTCATTAACTCCTCTAGTCAGAGTTGTAATCGTGTCTTTCCAGATTTTAATAATGGATTTAATTATGCTCATTGGGATATTTAAAGTTTGTAATGTATTTTTAGAATCAAACCCTGATTAATATTTTAACCTCAGAACTTTGACCCAGGCCTTCCTGGAACAGGTATATTTAACTATTTACACCAGAAATTAGTTAGAGATTTCACAGCATTGAGGGTGACTACTTTAACTTGTACATTTTTTTTATTTGTAAATAATTTTTCAAAACAAAATTTTCTCAGTTCAATATTATTATATCCAATATCATATAAGCTATTTAGTGTGGTTTGATGACATACAGTGTAATCCCAATTAAGTCAATTTCAGGTTATAAACCCCAACTGTATATCAGCCACATCACTTCAACTCTTCACACTTGGGAGGCAGTATTAGTAGCACTAATACGATATATGATAAAAATACATAACAATAATTTAAAAAACAATAAAAAGAACAGAACCTTGCATGCTCTTTGGATACACAGTAGGGGAAAGTAGACACACCAAAGGCTGGCCAAACAGATTACAGAAATTCTACAAAGAGAGACAAAGAAAAATGATATATCAGTACCTGTTGAATAATGTTAATGAGTAAATATTTAACAATAAAAAAACCTTCATATTTAAAACAACTTTGATATTTTTAAATGGCCACATGGAGGCCCTCTTCTGCAGCTGTCTGTATCTGTCAAGACCATTAATGAAAAATGGAGGCACTTCTTTCCCTATTTTTAAGCTTTCCATTTTATTGTTAGATACTTTCAAATAATATTTTATTTATTTGGATGCTCCTTTATGAATAATTATAAATCTCCATATGATCCCTAAAATGGTTTAGAGATGATACTGTAGGTCATCTCTAGGTAAACTAGGTACGTGGTTGGCTTTGCACCTGTATTAATAAATTAAATATACCTTGTAGGCCGTGCTGTTGGACGAGTCCACAATAATAAACAAGGGCTTCCTGGTAAAGGGGTACAGGTCTCCAGGGTGAAGGCTGATGATTGCGCATAAAAAAGACACAGCATTATTATTACTGCATGAATTTTTTCAAAAAGGCACACTTTTCCAGCAAAAAGATAGCGTAAGCCTTCATGTTTCGTATCCAGTGATTGAGTGGGATTGTTTACCAGTGCATCTCTTTCTGGGCCTGGTTTCTCTTCTGCACCGCCTCGCAGTTTACTACATCACGATTAGTGTTGGTTAGAACTCCTCCAAAGTCATAGGGTCCTGAAGAAATCACAAAGAATAAAGAAATAATAAAGCACTCTAACTTTCTTCCTGTGGCTCATGAGACCTTAATTTCAGAGCAGCATTTTGGGAGGAGTTTTTTGGGTCACAAAAGAGGATGGGTCTCTGAGGAGTTTAAGACTCTGACCGTATTATCTTATATAATGGCCTAGTAAGAAGAGTGAATAATACTCCATCATTACATTCAGTGCGTTTACATGGACAACAATAATCCACTATTAACCCGATTAAGACAATACTCTGATTAAGAAACTACCATGTAAACAGCAATTTTTAATTACCTTAATCCGATTAAGGGTATATTCGAAGTAAACACAAATCGAATTAAGACATGTGGATTACTCCTGTTTTAGTTGCATTATCGAGGTGTATTACAGACATGTAAACACCTTAATCACATTATTAACGTTGTGTGAGAGTTTTCACCACATTTTGCGACAGGACACGTACACACATGGCAGTGCTCAACCATTTTACGGCAAACAAGAGAGCACGGCTGCATCCCAAACCGCGTAGTTGCCTACTACAGGCCTATAGCAGGTGAAATACATGTATCTCGGCTACTATACAGTAGGTAAGTACACGGTTTGGGACGCAGCCCACGGCTTCAAGCAGTCGTCTATTAGCACGTATAGCATGACAAATAATTAACCGCACTGGAAGCATTCGTAAAAAATAAAAATAAAAACACCCAAAACTATATATACACGGTACCATAATGAAGACGAACTGTATGTTAATACGTGAAATTCTGGAGGGACGTCAGATGGCGTGGCGCAGTGACGCAATGACGTGTGCCGTTAATCTAATTATGTTCTATAACATGTAAAACGGGTACATGAAAGGAGTATTCTAAAAGCGACTCATGTAAACACATTAATCACATTATTATCTTACTCAGAGCAAGGTCAATAATTAGAGTACTGCTGTCCAGGTAAACATAGTCATTGTCTATTTAATCCAAGCAAGGGAACTTTATTGAGCATAAGCTGAATGAGTGAGTGAGGGACTGTGTGTGTGTGTGTGTCTGTGTGTGTGGCTAGCTGGGTGGAATGAGATGCTTGATGGTAGTTAATGCATTAACATTCTATGAGCTGTCATTATCACTGGGTTATAGAGGAAGATTACGTCACTTGCTTTGTGTCTTACCGTTTAAGTAGAGCATGTGTGGAACAGTCAATTCTGAAATTATCTGATGAATAATAATTAAAATGAAGGACTATTCAGACAAATCAACGAATAGGATGATCAGAAAACAATGGAAAAGACATGCCTTCATATTCCACACGTCCAGTGGGAAAGACCCCAGTAGCTGACAGATATACCAGGAGAACACTATTGGCAGGTAGCTCCTGTTAAATAAACAAAAAATTACCAAATCAGCAACTAAAACACAAAAAACAACACATAGATAAACACCCAAATATCTAACAACATTTGACCATTTCAGGCCCTGAAACATTTTACAATCACACCACATTTGTACTTCAGAGATGCTTTCAGACATTGGTGTCTAAATTTCTCATTTTAGGGCCAGAAGAAGAAAAAAGGCAGCTGAACAGTCAGCCAAAACAACTATAATTTATTTTTTTTTTTTTTAAAAATATAACTGTATAAGAATAAGTTGAAGATAACAGATGTTTAAGTGGATCTCAGTGACTACCAATACCAATTTGTTATAAAATAAATACAAATAAATCTATAATATTAAAGCTTACAGTAAAACCCTAACCATAGTCTTCGGTCTACTTTCTTAGCTTTTTCCGTTTTCACCTTTTGTCATTTAGGCAGGCTTGGGGAGTAACTGTATACATGTAACGGCGTTACATAACCAGGATACAAAAAAACTGGTAACCATAATCTGTTACAGTTACGTTAAAATACAAAGTAATCAGATTATGTCACGTTACAAAGGTAGGTGTGGAAGCAATCGCAGATTTCCAAACAGTTTAACAAGCAAACAAACAACGACACTAAGACAACTTGGCAAAATACTGTGGCATAAACTAAACATGGAAGCGTGGACAAAAGCATAGAAGACAATTTACGTGAGACAAGGAAGCAGTTCAAACAGTGGCTATATAAAGGAGTGCTCGTTAAACAGAAACGTGATGCAGGTGCAGGTGGTCATGTGACAATGATGTAGTATGGTGCAGTGGCTACTGGGAAATGAGGTCCAGAGTTACCTCCATGATATATGGCAGATTAATTCAATTCAATTCAATTCAATTCAATTTTATTTGTATAGCGCTTTTTACAATAGACATTGTCTCAAAGCAGCTTTACAGAAATATCAACACGGTATACAGATATTAAAGGTGTGAATTTATCCCAACTGAGCAAGCCACTGAGTGGCGACGGTGGCAAGGAAAAACTCCCTAAGATGTTTTAAGAGGAAGAAACCTTGAGAGGAACCCGACTCAGAAGGGAACCCATCCTCATCTGGGTAACAACAGATATTGTGAAAAAGTTCATTATGGATTTATATGAAGTCTGTATGGCGTTAAGAGCAGCCGTAGTCCCAGCAGTCTGGAATTAAAGAAGATTTGAGCTCCATCCAGAGGCAGAAAGGATCTGGATCTCTAGTATCTCCATAAATTCGTGTGGGGCTCGGCGAAAGGAGAGAGGGAGAAAGTAGAACAGAATCTAGTCAGGGTAGGCTTGAGTAAACAAATACGTTTTAAGCTTAGACTTAAACACTGAGACTGTGTCTGAGTCCCGAACACTAATAGGAAGACTGTTCCATAACTGTGGGGCCCTATAAGAGAAAGCTCTTCCCCCTGCTGTAGCCTTCACTATTCGAGGTACCGTCAGATAGCCTGCATCTTTTGATCTAAGTAGGCGTGGCGGATCATATAAAACCAAAAGGTCGCTTAGATATTGTGGTGCGAGACCATTTAGTGCTTTATAGGTTAATAAGAGTATTTTATAATTAATGCGAGATTTTACTGGGAGCCAATGCAGTATTGATAATATCGGTGTGATATGGTCGTATCTTCTAGTTCTATTTAGGACTCTAGCAGCTGCATTCTGGACTAATTGGAGCTTATTTATATTCCTACTGGAACATCCAGACAGTATGGCATTACAATAATCTAATCTAGAGGTGACGAATGCATGAACTAGTATTTCCGCATCATGTAGTGACAATATGTTTCTTATTTTAGAAATATTTCTGAGATGAAAGAAGGCTATCCTAGTAATATTATCTACATGAGCATCAAATGATAGGCTGGAGTCAATAATCACTCCAAGGTCTTTAACTGCTGCACATGATGAAACAGAAAGACCATCCAGAGTAACCATGTGATCAGAAAGAATACTTCTAGCTACACGTGGGCCTAATAAAAGTATTTCTGTTTTATCAGAATTAAGCAGAAGGAAGTTAATTAACATCCAATGTCTAATGTCCTTTACACAATCCTCAACTTTACTAAGCTTATGTCTGTCCTCTGGCTTCGCTGAAACATACAACTGTGTATCATCAGCATAACAGTGGAAGCTAATTCCATGTTTACGAATAATTTGACCTAGGGGTAGCATATATAAAGTAAAGAGCAGTGGGCCTAAAACAGAACCCTGTGGAACTCCAAAAGTAACCTCAGTACGCATGGAGAATTCACCATTTACATCTACGAACTGATAACGATCGGTGAGATAAGACCTGAGCCAGGAGAGGACTGTTCCCTTAATACCAACAACATTTTCTAATCTATCAAGGAGAATAGTGTGATCTATAGTATCAAATCAGATTACAGGTATATTTAGTAAAAAATACTATCAGGATTACAATTTCTTCATTTAAAACCAAAGAAATTAATCTTTTGACATAACAAGGCACAGACCGTGGCATTCTCCCAGAAACGTACGCAACTTGGACAACCTACGCTCTCTGAATGCGGCCTCTGCAGGTTCCATCGACTTCTCAGTCGGACTTTGCAACTGCCAATCTGCTGTCAACAAGGCAGATTCCATTTCTGCCTTTGCAACCCACTCCAATCTCAGCGTGTTGGCTCTGACTGAGACCTGGATCCATGCTGAGAACACTGCCACACCCGCTGCCCTGGCCTCCAACTTCAACTTCTCCCATACCTCACGCCTCACAGACGAGGGGGTGGTACAGGTTTGCTTCTCTCCAAAACATGGAAATTTACCTGTCTTTCTCCCTCGTGCTCATACACATCCTTTGAATTTCATGCTGTTACAGTCACTGACCCTGCCAAAATGCACTTTCTTGTTGTTTACTGTCCTCCAGGTCAACTGGGAAGTTCATCGATGAATTTGACACGCTACTGTCCACCATCCCAGATGATGGAACTCCTCTTCTGGTCCTTGGTGATTTCAACATTCATCTAGACAAGCCACATGCAGCTGACTTTCTTGCTCTCCTTCCCACATTCGACCTCAAGCAGTTCACCACACCTGAAACCCACAAAGCCGGTAAACAGCTTGACCTCATCCTCACACGTAATTGCACAACACATAATCTTCTCATTACTCCTCTCCACACCTCTGGCCATTTCTTTATCCAGTTCTCTATTTCTCTCCCCTCACCACCATCAATGTCTCCTCCCTCTATCTCATTTCATCACAATCTTCGCTCACTTTCCCCCTCACATTCCTCCTCCGTTGTCACAACCTTACTTCCCTCCGAAAGCCACCTTTCCTCACTTGACTTAAACACCGCAACCGACATGCTAGGTTCCACTCTAACATCTTCTCTTGACAGCATATGCCCCCTAAACTCCAGACCTGCTCGCACATCACCCTCTAGTCCTTGGCTCTCAGAAGCTCTACGTAGCAACCGGGCCAAACTAAGAGCATCTGAAAGGAAATGGCGCAAATCGAAAAACCTAATTGACCTAACCAATTACCAGACACTTCTCTCTTCTTTTTCCAATAGCATCTCCATTGCTAAAGCCAGATTCTACCAAGAGAAGATTCTTAGTTCTCCCAACACCCGCATTCTTTTCAAAACCTTTTCCTCTCTACTCTGTCCCCCTCCTCCCCCTTCTTCTCTCACTGCAGATGACTTTGCGACTTTCTTTACCAACAAGGTTACATCAATCAGAAACCTGTTCTCAGCCCCAGACATGCACAGACTGACTCCTCCTCCGTGTAACTCCCAACTGACTTCCTTCTTTCCCCTCTCAGAGACTGATGTCTCTAAACTCCTCCTCTCTAACCATCCCACAACCTGTCCTCTTGACCCAATCCCTTCTCACCTTCTTCAGTCCATCTCTCCCACACTATTACCTGCACTCACACACATCTTTAACACATCGCTCTCTACTGGCACATACCCTACCTCATTTAAGCAAGCCCGGGTTACCCCACTGCTTAAAAAACCAGGTTTTTTAAGCAGGACCGGTTTCCCTCCTCCCTTTTCTTTCGAAAAAACTTGAAAGAGCCGTTTTTAACCAACTCTCAAATTTTCTCACACAGAACAACCTCCTGGACACCAAGCAGTCTGGCTTCAAGAGCAACCACTCCACAGAGACTGCTCTGCTTTCCGTCACTGAAGCCTTACAACTAGCAAGAGCAACCTCTAGATCATCTGTCCTCATCCTACTTGACCTCTCTGCTGCTTTTGACACTGTGAACCATCAGATCCTCCTGTCAACTCTCTCCAGCCTGGGCATCACTGGAACAGTTCTGCGCTGGGTGGAATCCTATCTCTTTGACAGATCCTTCAAGGCATCATGGAGGGGAAGTATTTCTGAAACTCAGCAACTCACAACTGGCGTTCCACAGGGGTCAGTTCTGGGTCCACTCCTCTTTTCTATCTACACTACATCTCTAGGGCAGGTGATTGAGTCTCACGGCTTCTCATATCATTGCTATGCTGATGACACCCAGCTCCATTTGTCCTTCCAGCCTGACGATCCATCCGTCTCTGCACGCATCTCTGCTTGCCTTTCGGACATCTCGGTCTGGATGAAGGAAAACCCTCTTAAACTTAACCTGGCAAAATCTGAGGTTCTCGTGATCCCGGCCTGTCCCTCAATCAACCACAACCTCACTGTACAGCTCGGCTCACTCACACTCATGCCAACCAGGACGGCCAGAAACCTTGGGGTGATTCTTGATGACGGCTTGACCTTTACAGACCATATCTCAGCAACTGCAAGGTCCTGTAGGTTCATCCTTTACAACATCAAGAAAATCCAACCCTACATCACCAAACAGACTACACAGATTCTAGTCCAGGCTCTTGTTATCTCTAAACTGGACTACTGCAACTCACTGCTTTCAGGCCTCCCAGCCAGCTCCATCAAACCCCTTGAGATGATTCAGAATGCTGCAGCGTGCCTTGTCTTCAACCAGTCCAAGAGAACCCATGTCACACCCCTCTTCATCTCCCTCCACTGGCTTCCTGTAGCTGCCCGCATCAAGTTCAAGGCCTTGATGCTCACCTACAAGACCTTGTCAGGAACAGCACCCTCCTACCTCAACTCTCTCCTGAAGGCCTACGTTCACTCTTGCAATCTGCGATCGATTAGCGACCGAAGTTTAGCAGTTCCAACTCAGCGTGGCACAAGGTCCCTTTCCAGAACCTTCACACTAACTGTTCCTCAGTGGTGGAATGCACTTCCAATCTCAATCCGGACCGCAGAATCTCTCACCATCTTCAAAAAACAGCTAAAGACCCACCTCTTCCATGAACACCTAACCAACTCATCATATATTAAAAAAAAAAAAAAAAAAAAAAAAAATTAAAAAAAAATATGCACCTACACCTCTACTCTGCACTTTGTTTCTTCTGGAATTCAATTAATAGATCTTGTATGGTAGCACTTCTTGTATTGTTCTCTGCTTGATATATCGCTTTGCTTGTATCTTTCTCATTTGTAAGTCACTTTGGATAAAAGTGTCTGCTAAGTGAATAAATGTAAATGTAATGTAAATGTAAACAATATAGACAGCTGATTGATTATAGTTCTGGTTCTCTCTTGCCAGTCATGGCTCACATGAGCAACCTCCTGGTGCATGTGCGCAAAGTTAATTTGTTAGAAATTAACAGAAATTGTTCTCTGAAATCCTTTTGTTAGGGTGACCATACATACTCTTTTTCCTGGACATGTCCTCTTTTTCGGACCTTAAAAAGCGTCTAAATGTCTAGGATTCGGTTTTAGTTTCATTAAGATGTGCACACAGTTGCCAATTCTCACGAGACAAATAAGCAGCTGCACCTTCAAAAACAAGCCCAATATTATTATATTATTTACTACCAATAAATGAGCCTGAAATATATTAAACTGAAACCACTATTTTATTTGAAAAGCAAAAACAGTTTGAAAAGCAAAAACAGAAGTTATTTTACAAAAATCAGCAAACTAACAACTGGGAGGGCACGCCATATCCACTCATCTCCGATCACCTGTAAGGAGAATAGGATTGGAGAGAAAGAGAAGGAGAAAAAGACAAGAGCATTAAGGGGGAGCTGTAACATAGCCACATATTTATAGACTAATAAAATAAATTCAAACCAAATGTATCTACTGTTAGCATTCGTATAGGCCTACTAGTTTTTTATTATAGCCTGATAATTAATATGTTACAAAACGTTGTAAAAATTAAAAATTTACCTTATAAAAGAAGGTCATCCCGCTCCTACCCTGCACTGATACTGTGCATCCAGAGCCCCGAGATCACCAGTGTACATTTTCAGTATGGGTACTATGGCTAACTGTGGTTTGTTCTGTGATAGAATCACTGATGGGCTGAATGATGCCATGGATTTCCAGGTATTGATATTTGCTGGAAGCCTATTCTGCACCTGCATTGCTGCTTCGAGAAGGAAATCTTATTTGATATGACAGCGCTGTCAAGCTTAGCTTCTCCAAGAGCAATAGTAAACTGCACGCCGAAATTAACCGCACACACAGGCAGATGACTGGCTGTGTCATTTAAACTGACATCAAGGAGTTTGGAATCAGAAGGAGGAATGGAGCTGGGTATGATTACTCTTGAGATAAGTGTACGAAAAAATTACTGTAGGCTGTCCAGCATTTTGAATGCATTCCCATTTTCAAGAGAACAATTTTTTCACTCTAGAAAACTCAAGTAAGATGGGCATAAGAAACAGGTACAGTTTGTTCAAGGGATCTCGGTACATCTGGTAGAGTACTTCTGCATCATAGCATCGTTGCACAACTGGAAATGTAACTGCAGCTCGTCCCATTGCTTTAGTACATGAACACAGCAGTCATATATGGAAAGCCACCTAGTGCCTGAAAGCTGCACTAGCTGCACTAGCAGCTAGCATTTCACTGGGGTTGATTAATTCGTAAATTTTGGCATATTCTCTGCACCTCAGTGCACTGAGAGAAAACCAGTTGTGAAATTAAAACTCAAGATTGCAAGGAAGTGTTTCAATTCAATTCAAAGTTGAATTGAATGACACATTTTAGCAGTTGTAGTTTCTCGTTCTTTTTGAGGAAGTGAGTACTAAACTGAGTTTTTCCGTCCAACCATGACAATACAACAATCAGTTCACTTCTTGAAATCAAGACCGTTACTGTCAAGAAAGTGTCAGTGTTGTTGCGATTGCTTCTTTTACAGTACCTGCACATTCACTTTACTTTGATCACTTGACCTATCCAGTCTTTAAGTTGTGTATCCTTTTCCCAGTCTTTGTTGTACTTTTTGATATACTTTGACCACTTTGTTGGAGGCATTGTTTGTGGAAATTGACACGTCTATTTACGTCTACTACTAACTATCATCGCATCGATTACAGCGTCACACGCCTGCATATTGAACGTGATTTTTGTCCAATGAGGAGGAGGCAGGGGCGGAATGTTTGACAAATTACGCAACAGCACTTATATTATTGCACTGATTGGCTATTAGCTGTGAGCAGACAGTGTCAATCAATGCATTGGAGAAAACAGCAACCATAAATATTAAGAAGCTAAGTTGCTTGTCAGATTTTTATAAAATAAGCCCCAAAAAACAACAATCCGTGACCTGTGATTTTTTAAATGCAACTTAAAAAACATAAGAAGCCCAAAGTCGTGTATTATAAGCGGAATTGGCATCTATGGATGTGCATGGTCTAATAACATGTGTCGTGTGTGCTATAATTCCCGCCTTCTCACACACCAATTGGTCGATTATAAAAGGCTTGCAGCAACTATTGTATTGTATTCTGTATATCAACCATTAGCCTACTCTCAGTGAACAGGCGACGGTGAAGTGCTGTTGTGTATGGTGTCAACATAGCAGCAAATGACAGCTGTCCTGGGTCGAAAGAATGCCCATGGCCATATAAGGTAATTTTTTATTTCATATTATCACATTGCTTTGCATAACATGGTTATTCAAATGTGTGAATGACTGCAGAAGGTACATTCATGGCATCTGATATTTTATTTTATTCTATGAACATTCAAAAGAATGTATGAAAAAATGTAAAACGTGGGCAGAGTGAAACCAATTTTATTTATATATATTTATGTGATGCAAATAATGTGTCTTTTTCAGTGTATTAAAGTCTGTATTCATAGTAACACTCTTTTGAACGCTATTAAGCCACTCCCCACGCTCCCAAAAAAAATGGTGTCCTCCTTTTGGAAAACCAGAATATGGTCATCCTAGATCAGTGGTTCTCAAATTCTTCAGACTAAGGCCCCCCTTGTGTAGGGTGCATCCCTTTGTGCCCCCATAGAGTTGCCAAATTTTCGCAATTTTTTTTTTCATGCTAGACTCTTCTGCATTAACTTCCTCAGCTAAGAGACTATGTCCTCTACCTAAAAACGTATCCATTTTAAATAGTCTTAGGTTTTATCAGTGTGTGGCTAACAGTACTGTACACTAGTATATCAATGGATGTCTCTGTTTGGTGTGTCTTAGTGTGCTGTGTATAACTGATTTCATTTATTAATATTTCTCATTTTTATGTACATCATAGTTCAAATGTTCACAATCCAGACTTACATACAGGTAAAACAAACAACAACAACAAATCTATATGTGCCCCCGGCACCATCTGGCGGCCCCCAGTGTGAGAACCACTGCCCTAGCTATTGTGATGTAATGTTACCTGCATCAGGGACAGTGATCTTTTATTTATTTATTTAATTAACACAAATCCAAACATTGAACATGTTTTTAAGCTCTAAAATAAATGCTAAATAAAAGTTTTAGATCATATTGATTTTTTTCTTGACTTTATTTACATATGTGACCTTGACGCACTGGTAACCAACGAATAGTGGTCAGCACTGGTGTGATGCATTACCTGTGCTTGGTCGTGGTGAGCAGATGTGCAGCTTCATATTGGACAAGTTGCAGCAAAGATACTATTAATTCAGACTCTGACTGCAGCTGACACTTGACCATGCCCCCACTGCCACATACCCCCACCACCTGGCTCAACTGACTACAGTGCCTCCACAATGCTGCATGTTGAGATGTTGAGAAGAGGCATGGCTTCCAGGTATCACCTTGCGTAGTCCAAATTAGCACAAAGCAATGCCCTTGTGCAGTTAGTTCTAATGACCTGATGATGTCCATGCTAATTCTTTCAAAGGCGACCGCAGTCAGTGGAAGGGGGTGCAATGGCACTTTTGGGTTGGCTGGCAGGTTCACCAGCTGACATTTATATCATGCCACACACCACCTGCAAACATAGCACTGCAAATGCCCACCCAATAAAAGTAGGTCATGAGATGGTTTAGTGTATTATCCTGCCCCAAATTCCTAGCCATGGTATTATGATGAGCAGCAACATTAAGCTGAATTTGCTCACCATCAATTGCTCTCACTGCTCCAAGGGGAAATCTCAGAGGGCAATCCCTGCAAAGCGTGGAGGAGCAGAGCCCTCCCCACCCTCTGTGTCCCACTGATGTAGAGCTGACACTGATGGTCCCGGCACTGCCTCCCCAGCTATGCTGTGCACATTCCACACTACTGCACTACACATCCACAAACATTTCTCGTACTAATGCCCAAAACCCTGGCCAAATTGTCCCAAGAATTAGTGGCTGGGTGAGGCAAACAACTCCAAACAAACACCGCCTCCACTCTATGCTTTTGACCCATAGAATGTAATCATGATTGGCTCCTAGTGGATACTCCTAAACATCCCTGTGCACACGCGTTACTTTCACCAATCATGCATTTCCCAATGCCTGGCATTGAATCAGGCTTTGATGGACTTTGATCTGGTTGTACCCAGAGTCCACCAAGGCCTGAGGGGTACTCCCTTGTATACTCCCTGACACACAGTACATTTCTGCTCGATCGTGGGAGGCCTGAAGATTGTGGGATATCTGTATTGGTGTTCCCACTTCCATGATGGCACACTCATCCTAGAGATGCCTGGCTTCCCCACCAAACTAGCAATCCTGCCTGGGCTTTGCCCCAGTAGTGGCAACTGGGGAAGACATTGGTGAAGAAGAAGAATAAGAGCAGAAACCGGGTTCAGGCGGCCAGTTTCAGTTTCTTGGTACCTCGGTCATGGGACGCTGGAATTAGAGAAGGAAAAGAGAGACAGAGAGAAAGAGAGAGAAACTAGAAAGCTGTCTGCCACTGAAGATGCCGTCAGGTGATCCTGTGCTAGCTGAATGGCTTCGTCCAAGTATGCCAGTCGGTGTCACTGAAACTAAAGATGTCCAGCATTGTTTTGGGTGTATGCTTTGGATTGTTGGTGTAATGAAAGCTGAACTTTCATGCCAGTCAGAGGTTGTGTGCACTCTGGAGCAGGTTTTCTTCAAGGACCTCTCTGTATTTGGCTGCGGTCATCCTTCCCTCAATTCTGACCAGTCTTCCCATCCCTGTTGCTGAGAAGCACCCCCATAGCATGATTCTAGCACTGCTCTGCTTCACCATAGGCAGGGCTTGACTTTAAGCAGTGTCATGTGGTTGTCCTTCTGACAAGTAAATTTGTCATTCACTTGTCCAAATAAAAGAAGTTATTTCCCGGAGAGAATAAAGTAATTTTTTTTTCAATTGTGGTGTAAATATAATTATTTAGAATCAATATACGCTCATCAGTGATCTATCAGCTCATAACACCTTACATGAATCATTCAACTATAAACAACACCACACCAAACAGTGATGTGGTAGCTGGCAACAGCACTGCTGTGGTCATGGAAAGAAGCAAATGCATAAACTTAATTTTTCAAATCATGTTTGCCTTCATGTTGTGGTAGTGGTGTTGGCCCGGGCTGCAAAGGTTTGAGAAACATTGTTTTTTAGAAAATTAAAAAAGATGCGCTTCGCTGCTGTTTTCTGACGGTAAAGTTGAATCAAATTCTGATTGGTCAAGCTTGTTTCTAAGCAACCGCTTGTATAAACCTGCACTTTCCTGGTTTTCACTGTATGCAGCAGCCTATGTGCTCTAGATTATTTTCATCAGCAGAAGAATGTGAACTTGGTTATAACTGACTGTATCACAAAGGCTATATCACAATTAAAGCCAGTTATTATTATTATTATATTTTTTGTTATTGACATTCCGTTTGCAATTCTCATTCATTTTGTCCGTCCAAAAACATTCACTTGTCTGAGACAAGTCTTAATGTCGAGCCCTG
Source organism: Ictalurus punctatus (assembly GCF_001660625.3). Taxonomy (NCBI): domain Eukaryota; kingdom Metazoa; phylum Chordata; class Actinopteri; order Siluriformes; family Ictaluridae; genus Ictalurus; species Ictalurus punctatus. The sequence goes on along the minus strand of NC_030443.2, from coordinate 8,918,517 downwards.
ATTATGTCAGCTTATGGGTGGAGTAAGAGGAAGGGCTCCTCATTTGGTGGGTACGAGGATTCTCATGTATTTCTAGGGATTCCAGTGTTAACCCATTCACATTTACTTAACATTTTTATTATTATTTTCATAATAATATTTTCTATTGTTTGTCACAAAGCCACTAACCCAGTGGCTGGGAAACACAAAAACTATCCACTGCAGCCCCACACATGAAGTTAAAGAACTTTTTTGTAATCCAATTTAAGAGCATCGGCTAAATAAAATTTCCTCATTTGTCAATGCTTGTCTTCTAAATTATCTCATATCCAAATCTCTTTGTAAATTATGTGTCCAAAAAACAAACATGATGCACATCTCCTGATTTGATCTTTAACAAAATGTACATAATAATTACATGGTGTTAAAATTAAACACAATTCAAAATCCACCCTGTTTTGATTTATGTTTATTTGATATTTATTCATTCATAGCTACCCTGTAAAAACATCTGCTCACAATTCACTATACCTGCGGATAGTCCAGTGGTTAGTGTGTCGGCGCAGGGCTCCTTGGTTCTTGCCCTGCTGTTGGCGGTATTATTTGAGCTTGTATTTCAGCCAAGCCTAACTCATCTTTTATCTCCAGGCTGGGATTTTAGTTCTTGTATTTTCCATCTATTATCCATTTGGATAACGGGCCCAGCTTGGTACCGTTTCCACCTTTGTATTGAACCCGCCCCATTAAAGTTTGATTTGCATGTTTTGTGTTCTTTGGCTAGAACTAACGTGACTACATTTTAACAGACATGAGGAAAAAAATTTAATTGAATATGTGAAATTAACCTTTTAAATAACATAAATAAGCATGGACGGGGAGTGATGGAGTACAAGCGAAAATGGAGCAAAAACTGTATTCTTTGTTCCGGTTCGAGAACACTGAAAATAACAATAACATGAAATCAGTCACTGCTGATTTTAATTTAACAAAATAACAAAAACAATGATGTTATAATAAAAATATATTTTTTTAAATGTTATATTTTTGTTACTATCAATTTATTCCAGTACGTGATCTCCATTACAGACCAAAAACGTCACACTTCCAGACGATTTGCAATCTGTCCGTTTGCCCCACCTGGTAGTAATTTTGTGAATGACTTTCACATGTGACTGGTTTGTATTTGGTAATGTGGTTTGTATTTGGTAATGTGGTTTGTATTTGGTAATGTGACTGGTTTGTAATGGCAATAGACATTCTGGTTGACTACCTACGGTACTTTCCAAACTCACTGTATTTAGATTTGAGTACATTTGATTGGGTCATTTATGCAAGCGGCAACTACACATACAGACAGACAGACACAAAGGTGATGTGTGCAGGAAATGTGTGCTGACCTTGAAGGAGGCTGAAAGGAAGGTGTAAAGTTGGCTGAAAGTGGGTTTGTATAGAAGGTATTTGTGAGGGTTCTCCCGCTTGGCTGGCTTTTCGCTGGGTTCCTGAAAAGAGAGAGATGAAAGCCTAAGAGTGTGATAGAGAGTGAAAGGGAGAAAGGGATAGGAAAAAAGAGCTAAAAAGAACACTCAACGGTGAGAGAGATGGGGAGAGTGCAAGAGTCTTCTCTTACAAGTGTCCCTGGTTTGGTGGTTTGGGTGGCAAGATTCACAGGTTCTCGCTCAAGGGCCTGGAGCATGCGAAACATGTCGATGGTCAACTCGCTGAACTTCACCTGAGAAAAGAGATTTTTTAAAAATCACCGCTTGTGTGTTTATATTTAATTGCGTGTTTTAAAGCTGCTGAATATAAGATTTTGGAATTTTTCTCTGATAGAAAAGTGTTGTTGCAAGCTACTTGGGGAAGCCTAAATTAATCTCACTGCTGTAAGTGATGCACATTCAGAGAAAAATCAAGGATGCACAATGTGCACTATGAATAAATATTTAAACACACACATAAAATAAAATAACTAATATACTTAAAACTATCAAACTAAACGAACTATTTTTCATTATGAGCATAATACAAATAATAATCAAAAAATCACAATGTCAAAAAACAATGTAATCAGTACCCACCTTATTTTCATATGTCTGTTTGAAGTTGTTTGTGCAAGACTTCTGGTTAGCCATTTGGGTTGTTTTTTCAGCTGACTAGCTTGTACTCATAACATCTATCGACACTACCATTTAACATCTCATAGTTAATGTTAATAATTATGGACTCACTAAAAACTGGCATTGTTTGTGCAGTTAGAGTTTGCCTTAATAATTGGCACAAACAAAAGGTTTTTTAAGAACAGCTGTGTTTTTACCATAAACTGCACATTAGAGCTAAATGTGGATGTGACGCCATAAAATCTCCATCCGCATCCCCAAAATGAAGGAGCCCTTTGATTTTGGTTATAAGCTTTGATTCTAAAGAAAATACAGAAGCAAGAAGCAGTGTCGCAGGAAGTACTGTAGCAGGAAGCAGTGTCCCTTGAGCCGACGCTATTTTTTTTCTAAATCTCTATACTTTAAAAATATCATTTTTAAACGTTTACAAATATAACTGATACTATTTTAGATTAAAACAACGGTAATGTTGCGCTGTTGCTAAGTTTCATTGGATCTACAAACATCCGCGACTAGCTCGTAGCCCCCTAGCATCACCTTACCGCTAGGCTTGTTTACTTTTCACATTTATCTCATTTATCACGGTTTTAAAAGCAAATATGTCTGTTGTTTCTCCGCTTTTGAGTGCAGATGAGGAGTCACTTGAGCTGCACATGGTGCTGTTGGAACTGGAGACCATGGAGAAACAGATCCGCAGCCTACTCAACAAGCAGGCGCAGCTGCAAGAGCAAAGAACCGCACTGGATACAGCTTGTGCTTCCGCTTATAAATCCAAGGTAAGCACGCAGCGTGGTATTACTACTCCCAGCCCCTCTACGCCATGTGTTTCTCTGTGCAGGGACCGTGCACCCAAGACTTATCCAGCCCAGGTCTCCCTCACGCCGGTGCCGACACACCACCGACCTTGGGTGAACCAGCGTCGGAAGGCCCCGGGCGAGGACCTCTCCCACCACACCACCCGTAACGTTTGAGATCCCAACCAGGAACCGCTTCGCCCCTCTTTGTCAGACCAGACCAAACGCTGTGATTGTCGGGGACTCCACTGTCTGAAATGTCTGCGTCGCTTCATTTAAGGGTAAGGTGCGCACACATTTTCCCAAGTTTTTCTGGTGCTCGTGTCCTTGATGTCGCTGCGCAGGTAACAGGAATCCTGAAGAAGGATGAAAGCATTGGAGCGGTCGTTCTGGAAGCAGGGGTGAACGACATCAGACTGCGGCAGACGGAGGTTCTGAATAGGGACTTCACGAGCCTGACTCAGACGGTAGGAGGCCGTGTGCCCACCACGAAGTATATCGTCGCTGGACCTCCTCCCACATACAGACGTGGAGCTGAAAGGTTCAGTAGACTTCTCGCTTTGAATGACTGGTTAGTTTCTTGGTGTAATGAACAGAATCTGCTGTTTGTTAATAATTGGAATCTGTTCTGGGGGCATCCTAGGTTGTTTCGTCCTGATGGCCTGCACCCCAGCAGCATCGGAGCAGAACTACTGTCAGACATCTCCAAGACTCTACACAGCAAGTGACTACCTACCGTAAGTACATCTTTCAACAATAACAACATTTATCAAAATCAATGTTCAATTAATAGTTCAGCACTTGTTGTAAAATCTATAGAGACTGTGTCTGTTCCCCGAGCTATACAAATACATAGAAAATTTCAGAAAGTTTGTTTTAGTAGCCTAATTAATATAAAATTAGTTCATACTGAATGCATATCCAGCACCTCTGATCTGAAGATAGGACTATTAAACATTAGATCTCTTACGTCTAAAGCTTTTATTGTTAAGGAAATCATTACTGATCAGGCATGTAACATAATGTGTTTAACAGAAACTTGGATTAAACCAAACGGGTACATAGCATTAAATGAAGCCAGTCCTCCTGGATACAGTTATGTACATCAGCCTCGTTTAACTGGTAGAGGAGGAGCTGTCGGAATCATCCATAGTCAAAATCTAGGCGCCACACAAAAACCTACTCATAAATTAAATTCTTTTGAAATTCTTTATACCGGTATAGCTTATGTAGTCACAAAAATACGTCAATTCCTCTAATTGTTATTTACAGACCCCCAGGGCCATATACTGAATTCCTTAGTGAATTTTCAGATTTTATCTCAAACCTGGTTGTTTCTGTAGATAAAGCATTAATCATTGGTGATTTTAATATTCATTTTGATAACCCGGAAGACCCTCTGAGAACATCTTAGATTCAGTAGGGGTAAATCAGAATGTAATAGGACATAATGGTGGTCACACTCTTGACGTAATACTAACATACGAATTAAATCTAGAAAATATTGTAATTTTTCCACAGTCTGAAGTTGTTTCAGGCCATTATCTTATCTCATTCATAATATGTATTGATCATAATATGCCTCGCTACCATGTAAAACGTACTTTAACTTCACATACTGCACAGAGCTTCATCAATAACCTCCCAGAGACATCAATTAGATTTGGATCACCGTCTGATCCCATAGAACTCGATCAGGCGACTAAATGCTTTAGAGTCAACGCTCCGCTACATGCTAGATAGAGTGGCTCCACTCAAAAGAAAAATTAATTAGAGAGAAAAAGCTAGCACCCTGGTATAACGATCAAATGCATACCTTAAAACAGACCACTTGACAATTAGAAAATAAATGGTGTCAAACCAAATTGGTAGTATTTCAAACAGCATGGAAGGAGAGCTTCTTGAACTATAGAAAATCTCTTAGTGATGCTAGAAAAGTCTAAATCTGCACCTTAATAGGAGATAAGAAAACAATTCGAGATTTCTATTCAACACAGAAAGAAGCACACAATCATTACATAGCAGCGAAGATTTCATGAATTTTTTCATTGGTAAAGTTGAAAATATTACATGTGAAATTCAGGTTGTTAAATTAAAACCAGGCAGTTTTACTCCCCTTAGGAGAGACTGAACTAGCTTCATTAATCTCTTCAGCGAAATCATCAACTTGCATACTTGATCCTTTACTTACATGTTTCTTTAAACAGATTTGTCCTGGAGTAATTGAACTGCTTCTAAACATAATTAATTCTTCCCTTAGCACTGGCTATGTACCAAAATCATTTAAATTAGCAGTTACTAAACCCCTGATTAAAAAAGCTGACCCTGACCCCTCTCAACTGTCAAGCTATAGAACTGTATCAAATCTCCTGTTTTTCTAATATCCTAAGATATTAGAAAAGGTTGTAGCACAGCAGCTATGCTCGTACTTACACAGGACCAACATTCATGAAGTGTATCAGTCGGGGTTTAGACCTCATAATAGCACAGAGACAGCGCTGGTTAAAGTAGTAAATGACCTACTACTGAACAAGGTTGTGTCTCGTTGCTTATTACTTGACCTTAGCGCAGCTTTTGATACTATAGATCATTCTATTCTCCTTGATAGATTAGAAAATGTTGTTGGCATTAAGGGAACGGTCCTCTCCTGGCTCAGGTCTTATTTGACCGATCGTTATCAGTTCGTAGATGTAAATGGCGACTTCTCCACGCATACCGAGGTTAAATTTGGTGTTCCAAAAGGTTCTGTTTTAGGCCCACTGCTTTTTACTTTATATATGCTACCTCTAGGTCAAATTATTCGTAAACATGGAATTAGCTCCCACTTTTATGCTGATGATGCACAGTTGTATGTTTCAGCAAAGCCAGATGACAGACAGCAGCTTAATAAAGTTGAGGAATGTGTAAAAGACGTTAGACATTGGATGCTTATTAACTTCCTCTTACTTAATTCTGATAAGACAGAAGTACTTGTACTAGAACCACGTGTAGCTAGAAGTAAGCTTTCTGGTCACATAGTAACTCTGGATGGACTTTCCGTTTCATCATGTGCAGCAGTAAAAGACCTTGGAGTGATTATTGACTCCAGTCTATCATTTGATGCTCATGTAGATAATATTACTAGGATAGCCTAAGATAAGAAATATATTGTCACTACATGATGCAGAAATTTTAGTTCATGCTTTTGTCACCTCTAGACTAGAGTATTGTAATGCTATACTGTCTGAATGTTCCAGTAGGTGCATAAACAAACTCCAGTTAGTCCAGAATGCAACTGTTAGAGTCCTAACTAGAACCAGAAGATACGACCACATCACCCCGATCTTATCAACACTGCATTGGCTCCCAGTGAAATCACGCATTAATTATAAAATACTATTATTAATTTAAAAAGCATTAAACGGTCTCGTGCCACAGTATCTAAGCGAACTTTTGGTTTTCTATGATCTGCCATGCCATAGATCAAAAGGTGCAGGCTATTTGATGGTACCTCGAATAGCGAAGGCTACAGCAGGGGGAAGAGATTTCTTTTATAAAGCCCCACAGTTATGTAATAGCCTTCCAGTTAGTGTTCGGGACTCGGACACAGTCTCAGTTTTTAAGTCTAGGCTTGAAAAGTATTTGTTTACTCAAGCCTACCATGAGTGGACTTCTGTTATGCAAAGCACAGTCTTAACAATCTCTTCTCTCCCGCTCTCCTTCTGTCGAGCCACACATGATTTTAAGGAGATACTAGAGATCCTGATCCTTTCTGCTCTCCAGACCTGCCTGATCCGTTCGGATGCCCTACATCCGGATGGAGCTCTCATCTACTCCAATTCCAGACAGACACATGCACTGTGGTTGTTGGGACTACTTTTGCTTCTAAGGCCATACAGACTCCAATGAACTTTCCTTTACTTTTACACTATCCGTTGTTACCCAGATGAGGATGGGTTCCCTTCTGAGTCTGGTTCCTCTCAAGGTTTCTTCCTCTTAACATCTTAGGGAGTTTTACCTTGCCACCGTCGCCACCGGCTTGCTCAATTGGGATAACTTCGCACATTTAAAATCTTTATACCAACCGGGTTTATATGTTTCTGTAAAGGTGCTTTGAGACAATGCCCATTGTAAAAAGCGCAATACAAAAAAAATTGAATTGAATTGAATTGAATTGAAGAAGTGACAGTATGTTTGCTTTTTTCACTTGGACAGATGACAGAAGACGGAGGAGCCCTGTATCCAGAGAAGTGTTTGGGCTCTGATGCTCCGCGGCAACATCTTCTTAGACATCAGATGATACAGATTAATTTAATTCATGCGCACACCTGAAGAGCACTGTCAACGCTTCCTCTAGCTGACCCTCTGTGAGCTTGGCTGCCCATTCATGTTCATCCAGAAGCTCAGGGACACCTGGCGAAGATGGTTGCTGGCAGAAAGACGCAGCGCTGTAGGAGTGATTGACCTCATGGTAGTGGAGCAGTTCATCGCCTGACTACTGGAGGGGATGGTTGAGTAGGTCCAGTGCCACAGACCAGCGTCTGTGGATGAAGTGGTCCAGCTTGCAGAGGATCACCTGACGGTATATGCGGGGGCAGATGAACCCCCCTTCTCTCCGTCTTCCTCTCATCCTTTCCCTCCTCCTCCTTTCTCCATCCCAGCATCACAGAAACGGGTGCAACCCCCACTGAAACCAGTTCCCTGCACCCATCCCTTCCCATTCCTCTCAGTCTGTTTCCTCAGACTCAGTAAACTTAGGGCTACAGTTGCGGAAGTAAAGTCTGGGCTGGGCATTGGTGGGAGCCCTGGCACATCACTGCCCTCTTGGCAGGGATTCCCCTCTCCATTTCCCCTTGGAACAGTTGTGCGACTAGACCCTAAGATACGCCTTCAACCAAATGAGAGTAACTGATGATCAGCAAATTAAAAATCCTAATGTTGCGCTCTCCCACCCCTACTTTTCAACTAATAAGAATAGGTTATATTGAGTGACTCAGAACACTCAAACACAGGAAGAAATGACCCAACTGTTGGTCCTGAAGAGCCACCAGGAACTGTTTTTCCAGGTGGCTCGCCATAATTCGATGGCGGGGCACTTAGTACAGGACAAAACATCAAACCGACTCATGGCCCGCTTCTATTGGCCGGGCATTTGCGGCGATGTTTGCAGGTGGTGTGTGGCATGTCGTGAATGTCAGCTGGTGAATCCACTGGGTACCCCAAAATTAATGGCCCTCTGTGAACTGTAAGAAATTGGCTGAATGAACACACAGAAAAGCCAAATGAAAACCAGCACTAACATCAAAACAGAAGAAAACAAAGTTACAGTGGGCTAAAAAGAAGCAATCATGGAGTGTGGATGATTGGATGAAAGTGATATTCAGTGCTGAATCACAAATCTGCATCGGCCATGGAGATGATGCTGGAACCGTTGTCTGGTGCTGTTCTAATGAAACATATAAAGATGACTGCCTGAAGAAAACAATCAAATTCCCCCACTCATTAAGACATAGGGTTGCATGTCATGTAGAGGACCAGGCGAGACCTCAACAATCAATGCACATTGAAATTTTGGACACTTTTCTCATTCCATTGATAGAAAATAGGTTTAATGATGATGAATTGATTTTTCAGGATGATAATGCATCTTACCACAGTGCAAAAAAGTGATTAAGCTTTTCTTCAGGGAAGGCATATCAACTCAATGACATGACCAGCAAACTGTCCGGATCTCAATGCGATTGAAAATTTATTGTGGAAATGTAAAAAAATTGGTCCATAACAAAGCTCCATCCTGCAAAGCTAATCTGTCAACCGCTAATCGAGAATACTGGAACCAGCTTGATGGAGAATATTGTTTTTATGAGTGAAGTCCATGCCTCAAAGAATTCAGGCTGTCATAAAAGTCAGAGGAGGAGCAACAAAGTACTAATAGACTTTTTTTTGTTCATGATTCCATAATTTTTTCTTCAACACTGAGTGATTCAATAGTTTTTTCCTGTATTTGATCTGAAAAAAATATGCCATCACTTAAAACAATCGAATTTAATTTGTTTGAGGTATGTTTCACGAAGCCAAAATATCCAGCTATTAAACAAAATTTGTTTTGTGTCATATCTGTGATTTGTTTATATGCTACGAAGTAAAAAAGCTTGGTGAGCATCTTCTAAGAGTGGTGATTCCATAATTTTTTGCCAAGGGTTGTAGTGGAATATGTAACACGACACCCATAAGCAGTGCCTCTCCGCAACATCTCTGCACGTAATGTTGAGGGGGTACTCTTCCATATTATCTCCCGAGTCAGGATCCTGAAAGGGATCTTGACTGATCAGGGCATGTCTTTTTGGCATGTCACAAACACTTCACAAGCTTTATGAATTGCTGGGGATTAAACTGATTTGCACCAGTATTTACCATCTGCAGTTGGATGGGCTGACCTTACATGACCTTAAGTCACATAACACAGGAGAATTTGTGTCAGGTGCAAGACGTCAAGCCTCGCTGTGTAACAGGGGTACTCGGCTACATGAGTTTGCACCAGGAGGTAAAGAGCTTGTTTTGGTACCCACATCAAGCTCCAAATTACTTGCCAATTGGCAAGAACCCTTTGAGGTCATACAGCAGATCAGGGACATCGACTATGAGGTAAGGGGAACGGATAGAGGTGGGGTTTTTCATTTTTGTTTTACCAATTCGTGACCCTTCCTTTTGAGTTGTTCAGGCCCTGGGTTATGTGTGATTGGACAGGTGGAAGTATGTTATCTGGGCTTCAACTTTGGTCATGGGCAGGTGCGTCCCCAAATTGATAAGACAGCATGGCTTGCCTAAGACCCAAGACCAAAAAAGAGGTGAGACAGTTTCTGGGGCTGGCTGGCTATTATCCAAGTTTTGTGCCTAATTTTTCGATCGTCACCAGCCCGCTGACTGATCTCACTAAAAAGGGAGCGCCAGATCCTGTTCAGTGGATGGAGTTTCACTCAGGTAAAACCTGCACTCTGTGGTGGACCATTCTTACATTCTCCTGACTTCTCTCTCCCTTGTTTTACAGACAGACGAATCAGACATTGTGTTGGGGCCATGATGTCCCAGGTAGAGGAGAGGGAGGAGCACCACGTGCTGTACATCAGCCACAAGCTCTCCATGTGAGACTAAGTACAACATGATAAAAAAGGAGTGTCTCGACATCAAATGGGTGGTCCTCACCCTCCAGGCATGGGTATATGTGGAAGTGGGGGCGTGCTCAAGCACCAGTTTGTGAATGTAGGGTGGGGCCAGAGAAGGTGATTGGTAATGAATGCACACCTGGGGGAATTCTGTTAATGAATGTCCTGTGTTGCAGTGAGTGGAGGCGAAGATAAAAAAGAAGAGAGATGAGTGCCTCGGGAGAGAGAGTGCAACCAGCTTGGAGCTGTGTGTGCATGGGTGTGGATGAATAAAAAGTTGAAAATTGAAATGAATATAAAGCGCCTCCCTCCGACTTCCAAATTTCTGCAAGAACATGGGGACAGTGTTACACCCACATATGGGTGTGATGGTCAGGTGTCCACATACGTTTTGCCATACAGTAAATATTGTAACCACTAAAATAATAGGAAATCTTCCACGGATTGCTTCAACACCTTTTAATGCACAGAATGTTACAGATTTCAGTCCATACAGTGTACCTGACTGTTGGAATTGCCGACAATGAGGGCATCGGCCAATGTCAGCTGACCAACCACCATCCCGGGCTCGAGCTGGGGCACAGCCCCTTCCTGCATTCGATTGGACTTGACCACCAATGCATTGTCATCATTCAGGATCCTAACTGGATCTGCCTAAAGAACCATGCAAAAACTCATTAGCCAAAAAAAATAATCGATTAGACAAACAAAATAATCCATGGAATTTGTAAAGCTTTATAACAATGCATCATTAAAATGCTCCAAATAATAGACACAGATATTTTTCAATCTGAATATCACACTGTGGAGGTGGGGGCATGTACAAGCGGCAGTTTGTTATCACACATACCAACTGCAGATAAATTCTTATATATTTACCCTAAACTCGGCAAACAGTTAAAATTTCCATTTACAGTCATGGAAAAAGAAAGTATACCCTACTTCAATTTTATGTTTTTATTTACCAGGGTCTATAGAGTCCCTTGAGGAGAAGAATGGCCGCTTAAGTGTGGAGCTCGCATTGTATCAAATATATATTTGAAATACTGCTAACTGATCAAATTTAATAAAGGAGTATACTTAACATAATCCTAAATGAGTAAAATGTTGAAACAGGTGAAAAATCCAGTGTTAGGGGACATTAAAAGACACCTGAGATCACAGGCCAGATACAGCACAGGATATAGCAAATATATACAATGCATCCGGAAAGTATTCACAGCGCTTCACTTTTGTTATGTTACAGCCTTATTCCAAAATGGATTAAATTCATTATTTTCCTCAAAATTCTAAAAACAATACCCCATAATGACAACGTGAAAGAAGTTTGTTTGAAATCTTTGCAGATTTATTAAAAATAACAAACAAAAAAGCACATGTACATAAGTATTCACAGCCTTTGCTCAATACTTTGTTGAAGCACCTTTGGCACCAATTACAGCGTCAAGTCTTCTTGACTATGATGCTACAAGCTTGGCACACCTATTTTTGGGCAGTTTCTCCCATTCTTCTTTGCAGGACCTCTCAAGCTCCATCAGGTTGGATAGGGAGCGTCGGTGCACAGCCATTTTCAGATATCTACAGAGATGTTCAATCGGGTTCAAGTCTGGGCTCTGGCTAGGCCACTCAAGGACATTCACAGAGTTGTCCTGTAGCCACTCCTCTGTTATCTTGGGTGTGTGCTTAGGGTCATTGTCCTGTTGGAAGATGAACCTTCGCCCCAGTCTGAGGTCCAGAGAGCTCTGGAGCAGGTTTTCATCAAGGATGTCTCTGTACACTGCTACATTCATCTTTCCCTTGATCCTGACTAGTCTCCCAGTTCCTGCCGCTGAAAAACATCCCCACAACGTGATGCTTCCACCACCATGCTCCACTGTAGGGATGGTATTGGCTAGGTGATGACTGGTGCCTGGTGTCCTCCAGACATGACCCTTGTCATTCAGGCCATGAGACCAGAGAATTTTGCTTCTCATGGTCTGAGAGTCCTTCAGGTACCTTTTGGCAAACTCCAGGTGGGCTGTCATGTGCCTTGTACTGAGGAGTGGCTTCCGTCTGGCCACTCTACCATACAGGCCTGATTGGTGGAGTGCTGCAGAGATGGTTGTTCTTCTGGAAGGTTCTCCTCTCTCCACAGAGACACGCTGGAGCTCTGTCAGAGTTACCATCGGGTTTTTGGTCACCTCCCTGACTAAGACCCTTCTCCCCCGATCGCTCAGTTTGGCCGGGTGGCCAGCTCTAGGAAGAATCCTGGAAGTTCCAAACTTCTTCCATTTACGGATGATGGAGTCCACTGTGCTTCAATGCTGCAGAAATGTTTCTGTACCCTTTCCCAGATCTGTGCCTTGATACAATCCTGTCTCGGAGGTCTCAAGACAATTCCTTGGACTTCATGGTTTGGTTTGTGCTCTGACATGCATTGTTAACTGTGGGACCTTATATAGACCGGTGTGTGCCTTTCCAAATCGTGTACAATCAATTGAATTTACCACAGGTGGACTCCAAACAAAAGATGACAAAATTGTCCTCTCTGATCACTAGAATGGACGATATGGAAAAGCATGTGGAATTCCTTGAGCTATTAGGGAGGGAAATGCAAGCAGATACCTCAGTGGGCAAGAGTGAGGTTGATCAGCTAAGAGATAAACTGGAGGATCTATAAAATCGAAGTCCACAGTACACTCTCCTGTTTATCAGCATCCCCGAAGGGAGAGAAGGTGGGAATGTATTGAAGTTCATGGGGGAGCTGCCAACAACACTAGTGGAAACGTCACGCCGGATGTTGGAGATGTTGGAGATGTTGGAGTGGCGTTGGATGTTGAAGTGGGAGTATAGAATTATTGACCCATGAAATAACCCCAGGGACAGACCCAGACCAATTCTGGTGAGATTTTTGAGATCAGGGAATTCTGACTTTGTGCTGAAAGCGGCATGAGAAAAGGGGGATTTGAGCTAGCAGATTCTCATCAAGAATCTCCCGGTAAAGGGCTCCATTCATCGTTCCTTCGATTATATGAAGTCTGCCATGCGATGAAAAACAGCCCCACGCCATGATGCTTCCACCTCCAAACTTCACTGTTAGTATAGTGTCTTTAGGGTGATGTGCAGTGCCATTTCTTCTCCAAACATGGTGTCTAGTATGATAGCCAGAAATTTTTCTCTCATCTGACAGCACTACACTCTCCCAGTATTTCATAGGCTTGTCCAAATGAGTTGTAGCAAACTTTAAATGAGCTTCGACATGCCTTTTCTTTAGTAATGAAGTCTTCTGGGGTGACCGTGCATAGAGGCCATGGCGATGGAGTGCATCGCCTATTGTTTTCTCTGTGACGATGGTACCTGCTGCCTCCGAGTGTTTCTGGAGCTCTTTCAGAGTGGTCCTTGGCTCTTAGGCTACTATTCTGATTATTCTTCTGATTCGCTGCTCAGAAATCTTTCGAGGAGCTCCTGGGCATGGCTGGTTGATGATGGAGTGATGTTGCTTCCACTTGCAGATAATGGCCCCAATGGTGCTTACATGAAGATTCAGAAGTTTTGAAATACACCTGTATCCGTTTCCATCAATATGTTTTGCAACAATTAGATTGCAAAGGTCTTGGGAGAGCTCTTTGCATTTACCCATGATGAGATGTTTCTTGTGTGATACCTTGGTAATGAAAAGCCTTTTTATAGACCATCAATTTACTGCCCCAGCTGATATTAATTTGCACAGATAGGCGGTATAATTACTTTCTAACTACTTACAGATTTCAGCTGGTTCCTTGCCTTACCTTTCCTTGGAGAACTGCTTTTTCTTTACGTGTTCAATACTTTTTTCCTGTGTCATTCCAATTTATTACACATAACTTTATTTATGGACTTTAATGTTGTGAATTCTTCATACTTGCGGATTTCTTGAGTTAATACTGATGTCTGGTGAAAATTTAATGTGAATAACTTCATTGGAAATATATTTACTAAAAGAAAGTTGACACATTCAAGATTTATTTCCCTCACTGAATTAGATGAGGGACGGTTGTGAGGGGCGGCTGTGGCTCAGTTGGTAGAGTTGGTTGTCCACTAATCGTAGGGATGATGGTTCGATTCCCGGCCCGCATCACTCCACATGCCTAAGTGTCTTTGGGAAAGACACTGAACCCCAAGTTGCTCCCGATGGCAGGTTAGCGCCTTGCATGGCAGCTCTGCTACCATTGGTGTGTGAGTGTGTGTGTGTAAATGGGTGAATGAGACACAGTGTAAAGCGCTTTGGATAAAAGTGCTATATAACTGCGCCATTTATTATTTATTTAGAAGACTAGTCAATATTATGAGGTCAGTGGCTGATGATAATTCTACGATAGCTGAGGTCTTGCTGGATATGGAAATAACATTTGACTTTGAGGAGTGGGTTATCTGTTTAATATTGTAGAAATCTTTAGATTTCAGTCTTTATGTATTGGACGTGCCTACTCTACACGCAGCCCAAGGCCGCAGTTAGTACAAACAGAACTATATTGCATTATTTTCCTCTGGCAAAGGGGACATGGCAAGGATTGCCACTATCTCCGCTGTTTTTTTCTGTTTAGCCTTAGAACCCCTGGCCGCAGCCATTAGAGCAGGGGTGTCCAATCTTATCTGCAAAGGGCCGGTGTGGATGTAGGTTTTCATTCAAATCAAGCAGGAGCCACACCTGATTCCTCCTGTTCAGTGGATCTTGGCTTTCAATAGACTTGGGTATGGTTTCTGCTCGGTTGGAATGAAAACCTGCATTAGAGCAAGTAGGGATTTCCATGGGATACAAGCTGGGGGGACAGCACACAAATTGATGCTTTATGCAGCTGTTTATTTCTGAGCCCCAGAAATCAGTGCCTCGTCTATTAGAAATTATTAATGTGTTTTCGAAATTCTCTCCTTTTAACAGCCTATTGCTCAACATCCCTTTTTCTACCTGCCCCATTTCAGTGGTCTAATCAGGGGATACACTATCTTGGAATTCATTTCCCTCCAAAGCTAACTGATTTAGTAAAGGTCAACTATGAGCCATTATTACAAAAAATCTTGAATGATGTAGGGAGGTGGTCATCACATCTCTTTGGGAAAGGTTTATGTGATTAAAATGAATTGCCTTTCAATAATTAGTTACCTGCTACAGGCCATTCCAATGGACATCCCACTGACCAATTTAAGCAATCGCTCAGATTAACGAGAACTTTTCTATGGAATAGTAAATGACCATGTCATGTCTGCAACACCAGTCGGTATGGAAGATCTCTGGTATATTTAAATGTAACCCCTACCTGAATGACGCCTTGAATATCTGGATGAATCCTAAATTGCACATTGGAAAATCAGCCTTCTTATGGGTAGAATGGAAAGAATGGGTAGAAGTGTATTTATAAATTACAGGATATTTTTGAGAATAACATATTGAAATCCTTTAGCCAGCTGAGGCAAACGTTCAGACTTAATGCAATGCAATTTTGGAGATATTTACAATTACGACATCTATTAAAGGTAATATATTGCCCAGATAGTCAAGTTCCACAAAAGGTGGATGTCATGTCTACCGTATTAACAGCATATGGGAAAAATCATGAGGCTTCAATAAACTATAGGATGTTAATGGACAAGATGACAGATAATTTCCGGTCTGCTCTTAGAGCCATAAGGATTTGAATATAACGATCAGTGAGGAAGTCTGGTTGAAAATATGCCGAAAAGTGATGTCAAGAAATCTTGGAGTACATCTCATTCAATATACAATTCTACAGTGTTTCTATTGGACCCCAGGCAGGCTACATATATTGGGTTCATATATTTCTGCTAACTGGTGATAAGGGGTTGAGGAGGGTGGTTTAACACATGCTCCATGGTTCTGTTCTAAAGTGCAAGATTTTTGAATTAGGGTTCTTGAGTATATCCAAGAGATTATAGGATGTGATCTGGAATATTGCCCCAGCCTCTCTTTTCTACGGGATCCAGCTCTGTTATGGCACTATATGGAAATGAAAGAATGGATACAGGTGAGTATTATGATAGGAAGGCAAATTATTATGAGGTGTTGGTGGATAGCAGGTGCTCCTGTAGTTCAAGAATGGATCACGGAACTGGGGAAGGTGGTGGCATATGAGAAAATGTCCCACAGATTAAATGGAAGAGGGGATGCATATATGAAGAAGTGGGGCAGATACTTGCCTTACAAATGTACAAATATGAGTTGGGTGAGACACAAATAATACAATGAGCAAATGTGTTTGAATTAGAGGAATCCAGATTTTTATTATTTCTTTATTTTTATGTACAGTATCTCACAAAAGTGAGTACACCCCTCACATTTTTGTAAATATTTGATATCTTTTAATGTGACAACACTGAAGAAATGACACTTTGCTACAATGTAAAGTAGTGAGTGTACAGCTTGTGTAACAGTTTAAATTTGCTGTCCCCTCAAAATAACTCAGCACACAGCCATTAAAGTCTAAACCGCTGGCAACAAAAGTGAGTACAACCCTAAGTGCATATGTCCAAATTGGGCAGAATTAGCTGCAGTACGGTGGCCAAGAGCATGCAACGGTTTAACAGGACAGGTTCCACTCAGAACAGGCCTCACCATGGTCGACCAAAGAAGTTGAGTGCACATGCTCAGCGTCATATCCAGGGGTTGTCTTTGGGAAATAGATGTATGAGTGCTGCCAGCATTGCTGCAGAGGTTGAAGGGGTAGGGGGTTCGGCCTGTCAGTGCTCAGACCATACGCCGCACACTGCATTAAATTGGTCTGCATGGCTGTCATCCCAGAAGGAAGCCTCTTCTAAAGATGATGCACAAGAAAGTCCGCAAACAGTTTGCTGAAGACAAGCAGACTAAAGACATGGATTACTGGAACCATGTCCTGTGGTCTGATGAGACCAAGATAAACTTATTTGGTTCAGATGGTGTCAAGCATGTGTGGCGGCAACCAGGTGAGGAGTACAAAGACAAGTGTGTCTTGCCTATAGTCAAGCATGGTGGTGGGAGTGTCATGGTCTGGGACTGCATGAGTGCTGCCGGTACTGGGGAGCTACAGTTCATTGAGGGAACCATGAATGCCAACATGTACTGTGACATACTGAAACAGAGCATTATCCCCTCCCTTCAGAGACTGGGCCACAGGGCAGTATTCCAGCATGATAACGACCCCAAACACACCTCCAAGATGACCACTGCCTTGCTAAACAAGCTGAGGGTGAAGGTGATGGATTGGCCAAGCATGTCTCCAGACCTAAACCCTATTGAGCATCTGTGGGGCATCCTCAAACGGAACATAGCACAAGGTCTCTAACATCCACCAGCTCCACGATGTCATCATGGAGGAGTGGAAGAGGACTCCAGTGGCAACCTGTGAAGCTCTGGTGAACTCCATGCCCAAGAGGGTTAAGGCAGTGCTGCAAAAGAATGCTGACCACACAAAATACTGACACTTTGGGCCCAATTTGTACATTTTCACTTAGGAGTTTACTCACTTTTGTTGCCAGCGGTTTAGCCATTAATGGCTGTGTGTTGAATTATTTTATGGGGACAGCAAATTTACACTGTTATACAAGCTGTACACTCACTACTTTCCATTGTAGCAAAGTGTCATTTCTTCAGTGTTGTCATATTAAAAGATATAATCAAATATTTACAAAAATGTGAGGGGTGTACTCACTTTTGTGAGATACTGTACATATCCCTTTCTCTTATTTGAGTTATGTAAGCAATCAATGTAACAATGTCTGACATGCTCTAATTAATTTTTTGCTTTTGGTGTATACACATTTGCATTCTTTCATTTTGCAGAAAATAAAAATTATGAATCATAAAAAAATTATCAGGGTCTAAATAACAATTGTGTGGTCCTCACCAATTTCTATAAACAAACAAATAACCTTAGGTGAAAACAAAACACGATGATCTTGAAATGATGTTCTTCATGTACAGCGCCTTGTTTGGCGAAAACCAAACACAGCAAATCACCACAAACACCTTAGAGGCCAGATATGCCAGAGCCATATCTCCATGCAGTTCTCTCCTGGTTTCCTACTGAAGCTAAGCAGGGTTGAGCCTGGCTAGTAACTGGATGGGAGAAGTACTGGGGAAACTAAAGTTGCTGCTGGAACTGGTATTAGTGAGGCCAGCAGGGGGTCCTCACACTGCGGTCTGTGTGGGGCCTAATGCCCCAGTATAGTGACGGGGACACTATACTGTAGAAACAGCACCATGATGAGACATTAAACCGAGGTCCTGACTCTCTGTGGTCATTAAAAATCCCAGGACACTTATCGTAAAAGAGTAGGGATATACCCCGGTGTCCTGGCAAAATTCCCCATTGGCCCTTCTCTATCATGACCTCTTAATAAACCCCATCTCTGAATTGGCTACATCACTCTCTCCTCTACACTAATAGCTGGTGTGTGATGGGCGTTCTGGCGCACTATGGCTGCCGTCGCATCATCCAGGTAGATGCTATACACTATTGGTGGTTAATGAGATTAGCTCCCCATACTATGTAAAGCACTTTGAGTTTCTAGAAATAAAGGGCTATATAAATGTAAGGCATTATTATTATTATTATTATTATTATTATTATTATAATACCAAAAGTCAAGGATGGTACACCAGCAAATCAACATCTGAATGGCTAAAGAAGAAAAAAAAAAAAAAATCAAGGTGCTGGAATGGCCAAGTCAAAGTCTGGAATAAAAACCCCAGTGACTGCGACGGGATCTTAAGAGACCTGTGCAAAACAAATGCCCATCAATGAAGCAATGCTGTAAAGAATAGTAGGCCAAAATTCATCTAAAATGATGCAAAAGCCAGATAAAGAGAAAACATGCTTACTTCAAGTTATTGTTGCTAAAGGTAGTTCTACATGTTACTGAATTAAACAGTGTACTTATTTTTCCCTACTTGGTTTCTGAACGTTGGTTTACTTGTAAAAAAAAATAAAAATAAATAAACAATAAATAAATAAATGGGGAAAAAAACTTCATATTGAAATCTATTTTATTGTTGTTGTTGACACCTAAGGTTATTTTTTGTTTATAGAAGTTGGTGAGGACCACACAATTGTTATTTGGACCCTTAATAAAAACATAGAATTTAATGAGGGTGTACTTTCTTTTTCCCATGACTGTATGTATGCTGCATAGCATGTTATATGCATACCGGGGGATTGTTCAGTGTTAATGTTACCATAACCAGCAGCTTGTGAGTAATCTTAATTATCTCAGTAGTTCTACATAGCCCAATTATATCTAATAATTTAGTAGATACACTCACCGACCATTTTATTAGGGACACCTGTAAATTCATGCATTTCTCTAATCAGCCAATCATGGGCAGCAGCGCAATGTAAACATCATGCAGATACAGGCCAAGAGCTTCAGGTAATGTTCACATCAAACATCATAATAAAGAAAAAGTATTATCTCTGTGAGTATCTTTGATTGTAGCATGGATGTTAGTACCTGATGGGCTGGTTTGACTATTTCAAAAACTACAAATGTCCTACGAGTTTCCACACACACAACAGTCTCTAAAGTTTACAAAGAATGGTGCGAAAAACAAAAAAAACAGAGTGAGCAACAGTACTGTGTTCCACAAAACACATAAGTGAACAACAGAAGTGAACACAGAGTGAACAACAGCACAACAGTTCTGTAAATGCCTTGTTGATAAGAGAGGTCAGAGGAAAATGGCCATCTACCAGGAAGGATATAGAAACTTGTCTAATCACTCGGATAATCACTCTTTACAACCATGTTGAGCAGAAAATACTATTACACTAAGAACCCATTCAAAGCATTTATCTGTTCATATAATCATGTTATTTATATGCTTTATCTAGAGCATACATTCATACGCACATCATCTCAGAATAACCCCTGGTCCAGAAATGACAGTATTTGATACTCAATGTCACAAAACTTTGCCAACTTTGTGCATGTGTATGACCATTACATATGCCATGATAATTGCTAAAAACATTACATTACTGTCGTGGAAGCCTAATTCTTAAAATGTGTCTCAAAGAACTAAGTAGTACACTGCATATCAAAAGACTTAATTTCAAGAATCAAAAAAGAAGAAAGCCATAAATCTGACATAATTTTATAAGTTTTCTAACCACTCTCACCCCCATTCAAATTCAAAAATCCTTTAAAATTTGAAATACGAGCCTTGTTTTTTTTTTTTTCGTAGCTGTTTTGTTGACCAGCAACATAACACAAATGCACACACACAGACATTAGGCAGTGAATCCAGTTTACATGTCAATTATTCAATAATCCAGTGTGGTTAATCAGACTGGATAGCAATTTAATTCAGATTGGCCACAGTTTGTTCACTTGCAATTACACATTTTGGTGCACGTTTTTCATTAAAATTGATAGTCACATAATTATAAATATTAATGAATTATTACACTACATCTAAATGTAGATACTGAATGAAATTGAATTTGTTTTCAATGAAACAGAGACTTCGTCTATAAAATGTTTTGCATCCTTATCCAAACATCTTACCTCCACAAAAGCAGCAACCTCCTGTAGCACCAGGTTCCACTCTAACTGGTCCTCCGTGTTGAAGCGTTGAGTGTAGTCTTCAATCTCTTCAGAAAGCTCCTGCACAAGCATTGAGCCCCATCATATATATATATATATATATATATATATATATATATATATATATATATATATATATATATATATTTTAGTTCTACCAACACTAATACAGATAGTGTAAGGGCAGCAAGATGATGATGATGATGATGATAAAATGTTATTAACACTACACTTCTGCTGCTAGAAAAGATGGCAAAATATATCTACATTTGAATCAGGGTGATGCTGAAATGGCCCACAGATGGGAAATTACCTTGACCAAAACTTTCACCAGGTCCATCTTGTTGAGTAGCAAACACACCACAATGAAGCGGGCATAGTACCTCAACTTCTTCACCACCAACTCTGGCCTGAGGGAAAAAACAAGAAGAGAGGAAGAAATTGGGAAACAAGGAATGAGAATTTGGATGGGGGAAGGGATTGAGGAAAAATATGAGAGAAATATACAGGAGACAGAAGTGAGGGCATGTACATTCGTGGGAAAAAGAAAGTACACCCTCAGTGAATTCTATGCGTTTATCTATCAGGGGCTAAAAAACAATTGTGCGGTACTCACCAACTTCTATAAACAAACAAATACCCTCAGGTGACAACAAAAAAACGCCACATATTTCAATATATAGTCATTTATTCCAAAAAGGAAACCAGTTGGGGGAAAAAATAAGTACACCGTATAATTCAGAAACATGTAGAACCACCTTTAGCAAAAATTAACTGAAGTAAACATGTTTTCTGTACGAGTTAATTGATCTCTCTCATTGCTTTGGAGAAATTTTGGCCCACTCTTCTTTACAACAGTGCTTCAGTTCATTGATGTTTGAGGGCATTTGTTTATGCATGGTTCTTTTAAGATCCCACCACAGCATCTCAATAGGGTAAAGGTCTGGACCTTGACTTGGCCATTCAAACACCTTGGATTTTTTTTTTTTACTTTAGCAAATTAAATGTCGATTTGCTGTTGTGCTTGGGATCATTGTCATGCTGCATGACCCAATTTTGGTCCAGCTTAAGCTGTTGGACAGATGACCTCACATTTGTCTGAAGAATATTCTGGTATAAAGTGGAGTTCAGCCTTGTGGCTGCAAAATAAGCCCAAATCATCACCTCTTCACCACCATGCTTGACAGTTGGTATAAGGTGTTTTTGGTGATTCTCCTCAGTCCAAAAGGATATTGTTCCAGAACTTCTGTGGTTTGCTCAGATACAATTTTACAAACCTGTCATGCTGCCATATCATTCATATCTATCTATCTATCTATCTATCTATCTATCTATCTATCTATCTATCTATCTACCTATCCATCCATCTACATATATATATACACACACATACAGTATCTCACAAAAGTGAGTACACCCCTCACATTTTTGTAAATATTTGATTATATCTTTTCATGTGACAACACTGAAGAAATGACACTTTGCTACAATGTAAAGTAGTGAGTGTACAGCTTGTGTAATAGTGTAAATTTGCTGTCCCCTCAAAATAACTCGGCCCACAGCCATTAATATCTAAACTGCTGGCAACAAAAGTGAGTACACATACAAATGAAAATGTCCAAATTGGGCCCAATTAGCCATTTTCTTTCCGCGGTGTCATGTGACTTGTTAGTGTTACAAGGTCTCAGGTGTGAATGGGGAGCAGGTGTGTTAAATTTGGTGTCATCGCTCTCACACTCCCTCATACTGGTCACTGAAACTTCAACATGGCACCTCATGGCAAAGAACTCTCTGAGGATATGAAAAATAGAATTGTTGCTCTACATAAAGATGGCCTAGGCTATAAGAAGATTGCCAAGACCCTGACACTGAGCTGCAGCACGGTGGCCAAGACCATAAAGCGGTTTAACAAGACAGGTTCCACACAGAACAGGTCTCGCCATGGTCAACCAAAGAAGTTGAGTGCACGTACTCAGCGTCATATCCAGGGGTTGTCTTTGGGAAATAGACATATGAGTGCTGCCAGCATTGCTGCAGAGGTTGAAGGGGTGGGGTGGGGGGGTGAGCCTGTCATTTCTCAGACCATACGCCGCACACTGCATCAAATTGGTCTGCATGGCTGTCATCCCAGAAGGAAGGCTCTTCTAAAGATCATGCACAAGAAAGCCCACAAACAGTTTGCTGAAAACAAGCAGACTAAGGACATGGATTATTGGAACCATGTCCTGTGGTCTGATGAGACCAAGATAAACTTATTTGGTTCAGATGGTGTCAAGCGTGTGTGGCGGCAACCAGGTGAGGAGTACAAAGACAAGTGTGTCTTGTCTATAGTCAAGCATGGTGGTGGGAGTGTCATGTTGTGGGGCTGCATGAGTGCTGCCAGCACTGGGGAGCTACAGTTCATTGAGGGAAGCATGAATGCCAACATGTACTGTGACATACAAAAGCAGTGCATGATCTCCTCTCTTCAGAGACTGGGCCACAGGGCAGTATTCCAGCATGATAACGACTTTTGCCTTGCTAAAGAAGCTGAGGATGAAGGTGATGGACTGGCCAAGCATGTCTTCAATCCTAAACCCTATTGAGCATCTGTGGGGCATCCTCAAATGGAAGGTGGAGGAGCACAAGGTCTCTAACATCCACCAGTTCCGTGATGTCGTCATGGAGGAGTGGAAGAGGACTCCAGTGGCAACCTGTGAAGCTCTGGTGAACTCCATGCCCAAGAGGGTTAAGGCAGTGCTGGAAAATAATGGTGGCCACAAAAAATATTGACACTTTGGGCCCAATTTGGACATTTTCACTTAGGGGTGTACTCACTTGTTGCCAGCGGTTTAGACATTAATGGCTGTGTGCTGAGTTATTTTGAGGGGACAGCAAATTTACACTGTTATACAAGCTGTACACTCACTATTTTACATTGTAGCGAAGTGGCATTTCTTCAGTGTTGTCACATTAAAAGTTATAATCAAATATTTACAAAAATGTGAGGGGTGTACTCACCTTTGTGAGATACTGTATATATATACACACACACATACATATTTTATTTACACACACACACACATATACATATATATATATATATATATATATATATATATATATATATATATATATATATATATACATACATACACACACACACATATACATATATATATATATATATACATATATATATATATATACATATATACACACACACACATATACATACATATATATATATACACACACACACACACACACACACACACACATTGGGCGAAATAAGTATTGGACGCATCAACATTTTTTTCAGTAAATATGTTTCCAATGAGGCTATTCACGTGAAAATTTCACCAGACATCAATATTAACTCACATTAAAGTCCATAAATAAAGTTATGTGTAATAAAGTGGAATGACACAGGAAAAAAGTATTGAACATGCTAAGGAAAAGCAGTTCCCCAAGGCAAGGTAAGGAAAGGAACCAGCCGAAATCCATAAGTAACTATACCCCATCATGGTGTGGGGCTGTTTTTCATCGCATGGTATTGGCAGACTTCATATAATCAAAGGAACAATGACAGGAGCCCTTTACCGGGAGATTCTTGAGAAAAATCTGCTGCCATCCACTAGAATGATGAAGATGAGACATGGACAGACCTTCCAGCAGGACAACGATCCAAAGCATACAGCAAAAGAAACTCTCAATTGGTTTCAGAGAAAAAAATTAAGGCGTTAGAATGGTCCAGTCAATCACCTGACTTGAATCCAATTGAACAAGGTTTAAAGACAATATGTTTAGAAGAATGGGACAAAATCACACCTGAATACTATGGCCGATTAATTTCTTCATACAGGAAGCGTCTTGAAGCTGTCATTACAAACAAAGGCTTTTCCACCAAGTATTAAATAAATTTCAGTTAGCGTGTTCAATACTTTTTTCCTGTGTCATTCCACTTTATTGCACATAACTTTATTTAAGGACTTTAATGTTGTGAATTCTATATATATATATATCTATGGATTTCTTGAGTTAATTCTGATATCTGGTGAACATTTCATGTGAATAGCCTCATATGAAATATATTTACTAAAAAAAATTGACACGTACAATACTTATTTCTCCCACTGTATATAAGCCATACTTGTTCAGGCTTCATAAACATTTAATGTGCTTACAGAAGCCTGTAGATCATATGATGTGGCTTTTGGGCTCTTGTACTTTATAGTACATCTCTGAGCATTAAATGGTCTGACCTTGGACTGAATTTGCTGGAATGCCTACTCCTGGGAAGACTGGCAACTGTCTTGAAGGCTCTCCAATTGTTAACAATCCTTCTAACTGTAGAATCGCTTGGAGATGGCCTTACAAACCTTCCCAGATTGATGAGCAGCAACAATTGCTTCTCTGAGGTCATAGCTGATGTTCTTTCTTCTTGGCATGAAGCAGACACAGACCTGAGTGCTCCAGAACACCAAATTGCCAGAAGTTCTGCTTCTACAGAGATAGTCATACTTCTTGATGATTAGGTAATCTTGTGCATTTCATAGTAACACCTGGCTGCTAATTATTTTCTTAATTTCTGTGAAAGTAGGAATGATGTTTTTCTGAAACAGAATTGAAACACCAAAAATACAATTCTCTTCTAGCAAATTGAATTACATCTGTTCTGTCTGTTTTGAAACAGGTGACAAAACAGGTAAAATTGCTTGCTAGATGTTTAAACAGTCAGCAAGCAATATTTTTATATCCAGTAAGGGGGGTCATTTGAACTGTGTATTTATAATAATATATGTATTAATACATATGTATAATAATGTATTTAAATAACATTACACAGTGACACTTAAAACGTATACATCGGTTTTGCAGATTATCTAACATCAGACATAACGGCTGAGTTAATTAAGGTCTTGCATGCACGTAAGGTTTTTTTTTTTGCTATTTTTTTTAATGCTGTGGAGTGGAGCCTCTTTTGTTTAACAGAACCTTTTGAGAGGTGAACCGTCCCCTATTTTGAGAAGTTTTAATCACTTTTTTTTTTACCAAGAAAGATACAGACCCCAATAATTAGTTATTGTCCAGTTGCTGAGACCCATTTCTGGTTTCTGTTCTTTCACTTGATGCCAAAAAGGGTATTTTAGAAAGTGAAATGAGAATACCCATTTAAAGTTTTGGAAGTATTTGTGTTCAAGAGCACCTTTATTAAGTGGATTCAGTTTGTTGTATAATATGCCAGGAATGGCATTTTATAATTCTAATTACATATAGTGATGTGAAAAAATATTTTCTTCTGTTTTTTTTTTTGTGTATCTCATGGTCGGTTACAATAGGCTTTAGTGCTCCACTGACTCCTGTTCAAATGTATTCGAAAACGGCATACCGGAAACGCAAGCTTCATGAGTAGAATTTCCATACTACACTGCGTGAAGAAAGTTCAAATTTGGTGAACTACGACCTGCTTAATTATATCACATGAACATGTGTGACCAATAAATGATCGCGTTGTCACTGTGTGACCTTCTTAGTAAAAATAATAATAAATTAAAAATGGAAGCACTAATTTTAATCGGTATCGAGCTATCCTGTACTTTACAACACAGCTTTGAAAGATTATAAAACCAACTTAAAAAGAGTGTCTGTCTGGTTTGTGGAGGAACAAATGGTATATTACATATCCTTTTCCTGCCCATATTCGCAGTGGCGTCTGACAAAAATACGCATGCTTAATGCCTAGTGACCGCCCCATCATACTAAATATTTTTAGATCTTAAAATGAAATACAACATAAAACAAATGCAACCTGAGTAAACACACAATACAGTTTTAATTTTTTTTACTGAAGCAAAAAAATTTATCCAATACCTATCACCAATATGAAAAACTAATTGCCCCCTTAAACTCTGGTTGTGCCACTTTTAGCAGCAATAACTGCAACCAAACTGGAGATCAGTCTTTCACTTACTTCTAGGACTAGGATTTAGTCCTATGCTTTGGATCATTGTTTTGCTGCATAACCCAGTTGTGCTTGAGTTTCAACTTACAGACTGAAGACCGGACATTCTCCTTTAGGATTTTCTGGTAGAGAGCAGAATTCATGTTTCCCTCAATTATTGCATCCCCAAACCATCACACTTCCAACACTATGCTTGACCATATATATGATGTTTCTTTAGTGGAATTATGTTTGGTTTAAGCCAGATGTAACGGGACCCCTGTATTCCAAACAGTTCCACTTTCAATCCAAAGAACAATGGCTCTCACTGTGGTCTTTGGAGTTCCAGAGCCTTTGAAATAGCTTTGTAACCATTTATTTTATTCACCTTCTTTCAATCACCTTCTTCCTCATCATTTCTGGAATTTCTTTCAATTTTGGCATAGTATGTTACTGGGTAAGACCTTTTAACCAACGTAATGCTGTTGAAAAAGCCCTAACTGTTGATTTGTTTGAACAGGGTTTGTAGTCATCAGGCCAGATTGTGTCTACTGTAGTCCAGCTGAACTCCATTATGAATGCAGTATCATAGATTTGGAGAATTAGTAACTACAGGGGTAATTACATTTTCACAAAGGCCCAGTTGGTATTAGATAACTTTTTTTGCTTCAATAAATAACTATCATTTAAAAACGGTATTTTGTGTTTACTCAGGTTGCCTTTGTTTTATCTTGGATTTTGTTTTCATTTCTGAAACAATTTAGTATGAGATACAGCGTGACTAGCAACACTGGAGCAACTGTACTGTCTCCATTCTTGTTCACCCTCTCACCTCTGACTTCTGTTTCAATTCGGGAATGTGCCACCGTTTTAGAATGACTCCTCCATTTTTGGCTGTATCACAGATAATAAGATAATAATAAGGTACAGAGACCTTAGCGAAAGCTTTATAAGATGGTGTGACAACAACCACTTCCACCTCAACATCGGGAGAACCAAGGAGCTGGTGGTGGACTTCTGGCGCAGCAAGCAGCCCGCCACCCATTTTGCCATAAGGGGGGAGGGAGTGGAGATAGTGGACACCTACAAGTTCCTAGAGGTGCAACTCAATAACAATCTGGACTGTTCAGACCACATTTAGGCTATCTATAAGAAAGGACAGAGTAGGATGTTCTTTCTGCGGAGGCTCAGGTCATTTAATGTGTACACCAAGCTGCTATGGATGTTTTACCAGTCTGTGGTGGCCAGTGTTATCTTCTTTGTTGTGGTGTACTGGTGATGTGGCATTGGGATTGTGGTGCCAACAAACTGAACAAGTTGGTCAGGAAGGCCAGCTCTGTGGTAGGGATGGAACTGGATAGGGTGGAGGAAGAGGATGAGAGGGAAGCTGAAAGCTGTCCATGGACAATCCTTCTCATTCTCTCTATGCTGAGCTGAGGAGACTCAGCCACAGATTCATCTAGCCATGTGCCTCAAAATGTCTGGAGGACACTTTCGTGCCATCAGTCTCCACAATGCAACAATACCCAATACCTCCTACTCCACTGACTGAGTCTCACAGAAACACACACTCAACAGTTAATTGCCATTTCACATACTGTGCACATGTTTATAAGTACTGAGGATATTGCACATGTACATATGCAAATAGAACTCTAGCATATGTACATACACACATGTTTTATTGTTTCTATTATTCTACTGTATAGGTATTTATGGGAATTCTTTTCTTTCTTTCTTTGATGTTACCCATCCTACTTCAGCTGCTGTGTCAATTTTAAATTTCCCCTACGGGGGATCAATAAAGGTAAATCTTATCTTATCTCTTATCTTATACGCAAAACGGAAGAAATCAGGATGGGACAAATACTTTTCCACAGCACTGTATAATATAATTCTAACATTATAAATCCACATTATAATTGCTAACTTTTCCTATTGTTTCAGTGGGCAAACACATGCATAAACTGATACTGATTATATTTTGGTGTTGTTGGCCCAGCTAGATCAGTTCCCCCTTTGATTAAAGGCCATGAATTAATTTTCTAAATGATACAAAGGTGATAAGTATATCTCTGGTCAGAGTCTTCGGCTTCTTCATCATCCCTACCGGTCTACTCCTGTTCCAACTATTACAATGCTTAGGCACAGATGTTCATTTATCTATAAGGAGTTATTTTTCTAAACTGCTCTGTTCTTAGGCAAATATGCCCATTTGCTGTTTCTTTTCCTCCTATGGGCAATTGACACTCTTATCTGTTGCACAAGAAGTGTTCTATATATTCTCTGTTCTTCTTGAAAAAGAGAGACCTTACCATATGAACTGTGTGTGTGTGTGTGTGTGTGTGTGTGTGTGTGTGTGTGTGTGTGTGTGTGTCAGGCATTTAGAAACTCTCCCAAGCACTTAAGCAGGAAGTGTGCAGCAGGGTGACGGACACCTCTTCTTGTCCTTCTACTCTGCTAGAAACGACAGCTCTGACTAAAACACCTCTTCTCTGAAAAGAATCTAAAGATTTTCTAACAGTTTCCTGGGGGCTCGTGCCAGGGTATCTACTTGGAGGTGAGAATAACTTTATTCTGTTCATTCTGCCTGAAAGTAGATACCTCATGTAATCCCAATTGTAATACATGAGTTGCATAAGCAATTGGAAGTTATTGTTAGATTTTACAACATTATTATTCAAAAGGATTTTGGAATATAAGAGGGAACACCAAGTCTGTCTTGTTTACAAAAGCCTATATCCAAACATTGGCAATAGAGGAACCCAATAAACCTGCATTTGATCCCACGCACGCCTTTTTTCTTTGTTTCTCGACTTTACTTATTGTTTGAATACATTGATCACCATGCTGCATGTTCTTAATCATGGGTGCAGATTGTGTTATTTATCATGGGTGGAAGTGGTCAGTCTAAATTGAGGATTACCCCTA
This sequence comes from Ictalurus punctatus, assembly GCF_001660625.3. Classification (NCBI taxonomy): domain Eukaryota; kingdom Metazoa; phylum Chordata; class Actinopteri; order Siluriformes; family Ictaluridae; genus Ictalurus; species Ictalurus punctatus. The sequence continues at coordinate 8,889,077 of NC_030443.2, read as the reverse complement.
ATGATTGGACGTATAATCGTGGATCTTGCATTTTTACACAAGTTTTTTGTTGACAATTTGGCGGGTTGGACTGAAGATTCTGCCCAATGGCGTCCTTATTCTAGGTCAGGGTCCTTTTGTGAAGGCAATCTAACTACGGCTAAATTACTCATACTCAAGAAATACAAATGCTGGGATTATGATTATATGACACATGCATTAAACAAATGGTTGGATCAGAGACCAACAAACAAACACCATTCTACATCTAAGAGTAAAACTAAAGTACCTAATAAAGTTATATTAGCTTGTCCCGCCGTTTCCACCCAATGATCCCACCTCCTTATGATTTACTAGGTAAACATCCCACTAGCTCTGAACCAACTGGTAAAACACGTCCTTATCAAGAAGCGTGATGATTACTTGCTGTTGCTCAACGTAATGAGAGTACTGGAGCCCCAGTAGAACCGTTAGGTAACACCTCATCTAAACCTAACAAATCCTCTGTGCCTAAGGAATCAAAATGTAGTGGCACCATTTGTACAAGTTGGTAAGTGTTTCACTCTCAATCCGCCCGGTGCTACAAAGATCAAGGCCATCTGCGATGCTTTGGCTTCGCCAGATAAGCCTGGACATTTTGTTGATTCTCTCAAACATCAGACCCAATACACTCAATTAACTGGCCCTGATATTTGCTGTCTTATTGAAAGTCCTTGGTCATAACATTACTGAGGAACTTTTAATCGAAGGCGTTCCTGCACTTGACCCCATTCATGATGCGATTCAGGGCACAGGAACCCAAGCAAATCCATATGAGTATGACTCGAGTCTGCCTTTTATACTGAATTGCGTGTGTACCTTTTTGAATCAGAGAGTGAGAGGAAAGCAAGACCTCTCATACGTGGCCAACAATACACTACACAAATGAGTCCCCTAACACTTTTGTGATTTGCTTCAAAAACGAGTGGGAACACAACTCACGGCTCCCCCTAGGTGATGAGCATGCCCTCCTCTTTATCAACACTTGTCTGAATAATGTGTTCACAACCTATTAGAATTATGACCCAGAACCTGCAGAGAATGGCTGCGACAGAATTTGTTACTCGTGTTAGGGAGATGGAATCTGCAGGGACTTTTGGAGCTGCTGTTAAAAACAAGGTTAAACCTATGCTGGCATTTAACATTTATGATGGCCAAAACCGTCCCTCTAGTCAGTATTCGCCTTGCTCACATAATCAGGAACCTGGCAACTGTCTTTGTTACAATATTTCAGGTCATTGGTAAAGAGAGACATTTCAGTTCCCTCTCCGGAAACTGTCACTTTATCATGGTGGAGAGGTTTGTGTGTCAGTATGATCCTGAGGGCTGTGTTGTCTGGAGCCTTGTGCTCCTGGTAGGGTCTATTAAAGCAAAGTGGTCTAAGGGGAGGGGCCAGACTAAGAATGTTTCAAAGAAACCCTCATGAAGAAAGCAAAGAGAGGAAGAGTTACCCTGCCCGGAGGAAGCCCGGGGCCCCCGTCTGGAGCTGGGCCCAGAGGGAGGGCCCAACTGCGAGCACCTGGTGGCTGGGTTTTAGATGGAGCCCAGCCAGGCAAAGCCTGAAAAAGCAACGTGGCACACCCCTCTCCATCCTATGGGCCCACCACTCATGGGGTGAACCGTGGGGGTCAGGTGCGCTGCTACATGTATGGCAGTGAAGGTCAGGGGCCTCGACGGACCAGACTCAGGCGGCAGAGGCTGGCTCTGGGGACGTGGAACGTCTTCTCTATGTGGGGGAAAGAACTGGAACTTGTGCGGGAGGTAGAGCGCTACCAGTTTGATCTGGTGGGGCTTACCTCTACCCACAATCTCGGTTCTGGAACCGTACTCCTGGATAGGGGATGGATTCTATTCCACTCTGGAGTTGACCAGGGTGTGAGGCGCCGGGCGGGTGTGGGGATACTCACAAGTCGAGAGGGTCGCCTACTTACGCCTACGGGCTGGGGGGGAGGCAACTTTGATTGTTGCCTGTGCATATGCACCAAACACTAGTTCAGAGTACTCGGCCTTCTTGGAGACCCTGAATGGAGTCCTGTATGGGGCACCAATAGGAGACTCCATAGTTCTGCTGGGAGATTTCAAAGCGCACGAGGGCAATCATGGAGATACCTGGAGAGGCGTGATTGGGAGGAACAGCTTATCTGATCTAAACCCGAGTGGGCATTTGTTGTTGGACTTCTGTGCTAGTCATGGACTGTCTATAACGAATACCATGTTTGAACATAAAGAGGCTCACAAGTGTACGTGGTACCAGAGCACCCAAGGCCGAAGGTCGATGATCGTATCATCTAATCTGAGGCCGCATGTTCTGGACACTCGGGTGAAGAGAGGGGCAGAGCTGTCAACTGATCACCATCTGGTGGTGAGTTGGGTCAAGGGGTGGGGAAAGACTCTGGACAGACCTGGAAAGCCCAAACGGGTAATGCGGGTAAACTGGGAACGTCTGGAGGAGGCCCCTGTCTGTGAGATCTTCAACTCACACCTCCGGCGGAGTTTTTCGGGCATCCCTGTGGTGGTTGGGTGCATTGAGCCTGAGTGGGCAATGTTCAAAGCCCCCATTGCTGAAGCTGTGGTGGAGAGCTGTGGTCTCAAGGTCTTAGGTGCCTCAAGGGGTGGTAACCCGCGAACATCGTGGTGGACACGGGTGGTCAGGGAAGCCGTCCGACTGAAGAAGGAGGCCTTCTGGGATGTGTTATCCCAGAGGACTCTGGAGGCAGTTGCAAGGTACTGACAGGCCCAAAGGGCTGCAGCCTCTGCCGTGAAAGAGGCAGAGCAGCAGGTGTGGGAGAAGTTCGGAGAGGACATGGAGAAGGACTTTCGGCCGGCACCAAGGTGTTCCTGGAAAACCATCCGCCACCTCAGGAGGGGGAAATGGGGAACCACCCAAGCTGTGTACAGTAAGGATGGGATCGTGTTGACCTCGACTGAGGAGATAATTGCACGGTGGAAGGAACACTTCGAGGAACTCCTGAATCTGAGTAACACGCCCTCTATGGTAGAGCCAGAGGTGGAGGCTGATGGGGGATTATCGTCAATTTCCCTGGTGGAGGTCACTGAGGTTGTCAAACAACTACACAGTGGCAAAGCCCTGGGGATTGATGAGATCTGTCCAGAAAGGCTGAAAGCTCTGGGTGTGGAAAGGATGTCTTGGATGACACGTCTCTTTAACATTGCGTGGAAGTCGGGGACAGTGCCCAAGGAGTGGCAGACCGGGGTAGTGTTTCCACTGTTTAAAAAGGGGGACCAGAGAGTGTGTGCCAATTATAGGGGTATCACACTCCTCAGCCTCCCTGGTAAAGTCTACTCCAAGGTGCTGGAATGGCGGGTTCGGCCAATAGTCGAACCTCAGATTGAAGAGGAACAATGCGGATTCCGTCCTGGTCATGGAACAACGGACCAGCTCTTTACTCTCGCAAGGATCTTGGAGGGGGCCTGGGAGTATGCCCATCTGGTCTACATGTGTTTTGTGGGTCTGGAGAAGGCGTATGACCGGGTCCCCAGGGGTTTACTGTGGGAGGTGCTGAGGGAGTATGTGGTGAGGAGTTCCCTTCTTAGAGCTATCCAATCGCTGTACGCCCAAAGCAAGAGCTGTGTCCGGATGCTCGGCAACAAGTCGGAACCGTTCCAGGTGGGGGTTGCTCTCCGCGAGGGCTGCGCTTTGTCATCAATCCTTTTTGTGAGATTCATGGACAGGATATCGAGGCATAGTCATGGTGGGGAGGGGTTGCAGTTTGGTGGCCTGATGAGCTCGTCACTGCTTTTTGCAGATGATGTGATCCTGATGGCATCATCGGTCTGTGACTTTCAGCACTCACTGGATTGGTTCGCAGCTGAGTGTGAAGTGCCTGGGATGAGGATTAGCACCTCTAAATCTGAGGCCATGGTTCTCAGCAGGAAACCGATGAAGTGCCTACTAGGGAATGAGTACTTAACCAGAGTGAAGGAGTTCAAGTACCTCGGGGTCTTGTTCACGAGTGAGGGGACATTGGAGTGGGAGATTGACCGGAGAATCGGAGCAGCGGGAGCGGTATTGCAATCTCTTTACCACACCATTGTGACAAAAAGAGAGCTGAGCCGGAAGGCAAAGCTCTCGATCTACTGGGAAATTTTAGTTCTTACCCTCACCTATGGTCATGAAGGCTGGGTAGTGACCGAAAGAACTAGATCGTGGGTATACGTGGCCGAAATGGGTTTTCTCGGGAGGGTGGCCGGTTTCTCCCTTAGAGATAGGGTGAGAAGCTCAGCTATCCGAGAGGAACTCAGAGTAGAGCCGCTGCTCCTTTGCGTTGAAAGGAGCCAGTTGAAGTGGTTCGGGCACCTGGTAAGTATGCCCCCATGGCGCCTACCTAGGGAGGTGTTCCAGGCACGTCCAGCTGAGAGGAGACCTCGTGGAAGACCCAGGACTAGGTGGAGAGATTATATCTCCACACTGGCCTGGGAACGCCTCGGGATCCCCTAGTCAGAGCTGGTTAATGTGGCTTGGGAAAGGGAAGTTTGGGTCCCCTGCTGGAGCTGCTGCCCCCACGACCCGATAATGGATAAGCAGTTGAGGATGGATGGATGGATGGATGACTGGATGGATGAAAGAGAGTGCCGCAAAAAGCAGCATGCTCTTAAGCAAAGCCGCCCACGCCCAATGAACAAACCCAACAGACTTCAACGTCGCATAGTCCCACCGAGAAACTACACTTTAAACAACCATAGCGCTGCTCACAGAACCTCTCTATGCTTTCTCTAGTCTTATCTAACGACCCACAGTCATTATCAATCATTCATTTGTGTGTGTTATATAATCTTTACCCTTTCATGGTTGATACAGAGGCTACATGTACCTTGTTTAGCAGGAGACAATACTGTGGACCTATTTCTGGCTATAGCATTAACTCTATGGGGATAGATGGTGTTCCTATTACCTGTCCCAAAACATTCCCTCTCAAGGTCACCAGCCCGATGGTCCACACATTTTGTTCTATCACAGATTTGTTGTAATTTTGTCCTCACCATTTAATCTTTTAGGTCGTGATGTTTTGTCTAAACTGTGCTCCATTGTGCACTCTGTTGTTTCTTTTGAGCCACAGCCTCAGGATAATCTAGTGATTCCCACAGACCTTGTTTAAGTGCCACGCACGTTGTGGGCAACCCATGCCAAGGAGGTGGGACACATACAGTTAGCTCCGTATATTATTAGGCTGCGCTCCACCACACCAGTGTATTGTAAATAGTACCCGCTTTCCACTGGAAAGGAGGAAGTGTGTATGACCTCATACATTCTGCAGTATGTGGACAACATTCTTCTCTCTGCCATGGACCACACTGTCTGTACACAAGGCTGTCTAGCCCTTTTGAATCACCTGGTGCATTGTGGATTCAAGGTCTCACTCTCAAAACTTCAGTTCTGTCAAACCTTGGTGCACTACCTGGGTTTCTTCATCAGCCAGGGTGAGTGTCGCCTCTCCTCAGACCGCCTGAAAGTCATTGTCGAGGCTTCTCCCCCCACAATGCAAAAAGGTATGCTCAGCTTTCGTGGACTGATCAATTACTGCCGTCATGACTGTTCACACCACGAAAAAGTGTTCAGACAATGCTGTCTCAAGGGTCAGCCTCACACTATTGAATGGACTAAGAAGATGATGCACTCTTTCTTTTATCTTAAGCAGTCCTTGAGCTCTGCTCCAGCTTTAGGTCTGCCAGATTACATCTCTGCTTTCCACCTCTACGTCTCTGAAGATGGAAGCACGGCTGCGGGGGTTCTGACCCAAGAGCACTCGTGCCTATTGCACAAGAAGTATTCTATATATACTCTGTTCTTCTTGAATAAAGAGAGACCTTGCCATATGAACTGTGTGTGCGTCATTTGGCAACTCTCCCTTGAGCAGGAAGTGTCCAGCTTGTCGACAGATATCTCTTCTCTTGTCCTTCTACTCTCCTAGAAATGACAGCTCTGACTAAAACATCTCTTCTCTGAAAAGAACCTGAAGATTTTCTAAACAAAACTTATGAATTAGAAGCTCTTCCTGTGACCTGCTACTGCCCTATCTCTCATTTTATGCCTGTCCATTCAGTGGCCTAAGTATCTAAGCATCCCATTCACCCCAATGCTGAATGATTTGATAATAATGAATTTCAAAATTCAAACAGATAGTCAATTTATATTTGCCTATCTCAGAGTATACTCTGTCGATTAACCAAAATGATCTATTTCCCTAATTCCTGTTACAAATTCCTTTGCTGTATTTCAAGAAAATTAACAAAATAAAGACCTTCATTTGGAATGTCATTCATTTAGCTAGAGAGGGATTTTATTGTACACTGGTCACTTCATCCAGAATAAAATGTGTTGTGTGTTAGAGACAGGACGCAGGTGCATACAATCAGAATTGTGTTTATTTGGGCATATCCAAAATTCATAATAATATGCCTTAGTATTGGTCAAAACATAGGTAGGAAGCACGAAAAAATGCATCAATAATAAGGAAACAATGATTAGAACTTGGAGATGATAAGACTTCACACTGAAAAACTATTCAAAGGTGAACTGAAAACAGGAGAGAACAATCAGGATCTAAACCAGCAATAGGACAGTGCAGATACCAGACACAATTCAAAGCAAAATGCATATGGCCAGACACAATTACGTGATGTAAACAAAACCTGAAACATAGAAGCTCTGTTTGCGCTTGGAGCCATGCTGAGAACACATGCTGAGAACTGCAACACACAACGAGAGGGGGAATTAAATGACACAGAAACAGCCCTTCTTTGGCTTAATGTTGAATATGCTGCTCTTGTCCCACTTCAGCGGCTGTCTATTTGAATCTAATATATTTTTCATAATATGTTAGTCTATTCTTTCTTCCAACTTTAAATATTTTATATAAACATAAGATTATAAGCTCTGTCCTGGCTGTTACGACACGGTGAAATTGGCGCTGCAGTTCACAATGTGTAGTGCTGCCCAGGGACATTGCAGAAGAGGACTACACTTCCCAGCCATAGCTGGGAAGTGTGATACAAAATGTCAGCAAGGAGAAGGCCAGTTGTCTCCCACCTCACAGACCCTACGACTGTGCCATTGACCTCCTACCCGGGGCAGCCCACCTCAGGGCCGCGTGTACCCGCTCTCCCAAGCGGAGCAGCGGGCCATGGAGGAGTACATCCAGGAAGCCCTCCGGCAGGGGTACTTTGGACCCTCCACATCCCCTGTGTCTGCCGGGTTCTTCGTTGTAGAGAAGAAAGGAGGGGGCCTCCGGCCATGCATCGATTATCGGGCCCTCAACCAAGTGACGGTAAAGTACCGGTATCCTCTGCCTCTCATCCCCTCAGCCTTGGAACAGTTACAGTCCGCTACCATCTTCACTAAGCTGGACCTACGCAGCGCTTATAACTTGATCCGTATTAGGGAGGGGGACGAGTGGAAAACGGTCTTCAGCACCACTTCTGGACATTATGAGTACTTGGTCATGCCGTATGGGCTCGCTAACGCCCCCTCTATGTTCCAAAACCTGATCAATGACGCCCTAAGGGACATGCTGGGAAGGTACATAATCGTCTACACCGACGATATTCTGGTGTATTTGACCTCCTTGGAGGAGCATGTCCAGCATGTCCGGCAAGTACTGCAACGCCTACTGCAGTACCAGCTTTACGTAAAGGCTGAGAAATGCAAATTCCATCAGCACACAATCTCTTATCTAGGGTATGTCATTAGCCCAAGGGGAGTCGCCATGGACCAGCGTAAGATTCAGGCGGTCGTGGAGTGGCCCACTCCGCGAACCGTCAGGGAGTTGCAGCGTTTCCTTGGCTTTGCCAATTTTTACAGAAGATTCATTAGAGACTTTAGTAAAGTAGCACAACCCCTGACGTCCCTCCTGAAAGGTAAGCCCCGGCGACTTCTTTGGACCCCAGCCGCCCAGGTGGCTCTGGAGAGGCTTAAGCGGGCTTTCAGCACGGCTCCCATCCTCCGCCACCCGGATCCCTCCCGGCCGTTTGTCATGGAAGTAGACGTGTCCGAACTGGGAGTGGGAGCCATTCTGTCACAAAGGTTTGGCGAGAAACCCAAGTTGCACCCCGTGGCATTCTTTTCCTGGAAACTGTCGCCAACAGAACGCAACTATGATGTGGGGAACCGTGAACTCCTGGCTGTTAAGCTGGCCCTAGAAGAGTGGAGACACTGGCTGGAGGGGGCTGTACACCCATTTGTTATCTTCACGGACCATAAGAACTTGGAGTACCTGCGAACGCCAAACGCCTCACTCCTCGCCAGGCCTGCTGGTCCCGATTCTTTTCCAGATTCCAGTTCACCCTGTCTTACCGGCCTGGTTCAAAGAACACAAAGGCCGACACCCTGTCTCGCATTTATGCCCCTGAGGGGCTGACGGATCAGAAGAGTTACATTGTGCTTCCCTCCTGCATAGTGGGAACCTTGGAGTGGCCCCTAGAGCAGAACTTAGCCCGTATCCCCAGCTCACAAATCCCAGCAGCCTGTCCTCCCGACAAGCAGTTCGTGCCGAAGTGGTATCGTCTCGAACTCATCACCTGGGCCCGCATGACTTTGGCCACGGGCCACCCGAGGGCCCGCCGCACGTACCAACTGCTGGCCGAGAAGTACTGGTGGCCCAACATGCCCAGAGAGGTTCAGCGCACCGTATCCTCATGTTCCTCTTGCGCTCAGTCCAAGGGACTGCGTGCACTACTGGCTGGGAAGTTGGTAGCCATACCCATACCTGAACATCCGTGGTCCAATCTGGCCCTAGATTTCATAACAGACTTGCCAAAGCCGGAGGGAAACTCCGTGATACTGGTGGTCGTAGATCGGTTTTTGAAGTCCCTGCGCCTAATTCCTCTACCAGCCATTCCATCCGCCTTCACAATGGCAGAACTCCTGTTTCAACATGTCTTTCGTTACTTCGGCATCCCTGAGGAGATTGTGACTGATAGGGGGCCACAGTTCACATCTCGTGTTTGGACTAGTTTTATGAGGAAGATGGGGGTCACCGTTAATCTCACTTCTGGGTACCACCCCCAGGCCAACGGACAGGCAGAACGGGCCAACCAAGAGGTCATACGGTTCCTTCGGACCTATTGCTCCACCAACCCAGGGGACTGGAGCCAATTCCTACCATGGGCAGAATACGCCCAGAACTCGCTACGGCATTCCGCCACTCAGCTCACCCCGTTCCAGTGTGTCTTGGGTTACCAACCACCATTATTCCCTTGGAACGCATCTCACACGGACTCGCCAGCAGAGGATGAGTGGTTCCGCCGGAGCGAACAGATCTGGGAACGTGCCCATCAACAGCTGGTGCAGGCGTCCCACACCGCCAAACAAAAGGCCGACCAGCGCCAGATTGCTCACCCCAATTATCAAACCAGGGACAGGGTGTGGCTCTCCACAAGAGATTTGAATCACCCCGTACAGGCACAAAACTTCAACCGAAATATATTGGGCCCTTCCGAGTTCTGAGGCAGATTAATGAGGTCACGTATCGTCTGGACCTTCCGAGACACAGTCGCATTGCCCCGTCTTTCCATGTCTCACTTCTCAAACCAGTGATCTCGGGCCCCTTGGCCACAGCGGTGCCGGAGGACTCCCCACTGGAACCGCTGGAGATAGAAGGCCACCCAGCCTACCGTGTCCACGACATTCTAGACTCCAGACGGAGGAGGGGAGGACTTCAGTATCTGGTAGACTGGGAGGGGTATGGACCAGAGGAGCAGTGCTGGGTTTCAGCCCAAGACATTCTGGATGCAGGCCTGCGTAAAGACTTCCATGCGGCTCATCCAGACAAACCGGGTGCCCGGAGGGGGGCGAGGCCTCGGAGGACTTCGGCTCCCGGAGTGAGCCCTTTCGGAGGGGGGCTTTGTTACGACACCGCGAAATCGGTGCTGCAGTTCACAACGTGTAGTGCCGCCCAGGGACATGGCGGAAGAGGACTACACCTCCCAGCCATACCCGCGCTCGAGTTTTCCGGAGTTCTGATTACGAACACCTGCAGACATCTAAAGTTATATAAGGGCCTCGTTAGCATTAGCTGCTTGCGAAGTAACCGCTCAGCATCCTCGTCTCTGTTGGTTAACCAAGCCTGATTATTATTAGAAGTGTCTTCCCGGTTCTCGATACGCTTTTGCCTAAGCCCCTGTTAACCTGTTTTACCTGCATAATCCCGACTCTCATCTCGTTCCGTGTTCCGCCTGGTGTCCGTCACACGTCATCTCCTCGCCTGCCCGCATTTGTCTCCGTCAGCGTCTCGTAACACTGGCATTACAAACAGTCATTGGAGCAAGCCAATAGTGCTCAAAATCAGCAGAGAAACTGTGACTATAAAAATGTCTACATACTAAGGATGTCACGATACCAAAAATCTAGTAGTTGGTACCGATACCACCAAAAGTACAAGATACTCAATACCAAAGTCGATACCATGGTGTGGTATATAAAAAAAAAAAAAAATTCTCTATTTTTCTCTATAATTCTCTAAAAATAAAAACTCTACTGGAGGACATCCACTGGCTGATACTGGCAAAGAGAGCGAGAGAGAGAGAGAGAGAGAGAGAGAGAGAGAGAGAGAGGAAGAGAGAGGGAGAGGGTATTTTAGTTATCAAACACTGTCTGACAATGAGTCTCTGGAGGTGTACTCCTAAACACGCGCGCACGCGCACACACACCGCTTATACTCTGAATGCGAGCATTAGTTTAAATTCACTGATACGGTGGCAGGCCAAAACGATTTATTAAAAGCATGAACATGTGAATATTTATTAGTGACATTAGGCTACATTTAGCTGACAGGACACGGGCTGAATGGCGATGCATGGTGGTCCATTACGAGGTAGTTTATAACATCGCAATGCGTTCACGTCATTAACAAATAACTGGCTATCGCAAACATTACATGTAGCATAACGTTAGCTGGTTTCACGGCCACAATGCCAGCTGCCTCAAACAAATATAATATAGGACCATCTTTCAGGTGCTTCGCCAAATTCCAGGTGTTTTCTCGCTTTGTTTGAAATGAACGATAGCATCGGTTGCACACCGGGAACTGATACTAGCTTTCCTCTCAACGAGTCGGGGCAGAGCTAAACTTGTTAAGCTAAGCTAATCTTCTGTAGTCTTTCCCGTGTGCTTGTAGGTGTTCCTCTTCTTCTTCACCACTTGTGGACTGACTAAAACACTTGCGCGTATGTGCTGCCCCCATCAGGTCTGGAAGAATCGCAACCCCGGTACTTTCATTACAAACGGTACTAATGCTACTGCAGAAAAACAAGTACCTTCACGTTTTAAGAATGTTGGTACCGGCTTGGTACCGAAGTATCGGTTCTCGTGACATACCTACTACATACCCATTAAAATTGTATGTTTTTGTGAAATAAATAAATAAATAAGCCAAGTTAAATCATGCTGTTTTTCCACCTTAAACAAAATTCAAGTTAAAAACAAATAGAAATGTTTTATGGGGGGGGGGGGGGGGGGGAACTTGGTTGCAAATCTGTGCACATCCATTAACTTGATAAAGTACCCTTTGCTTGTAATACAGCACTCAGTCTTTTTGGGTAAGAGTCTACCAAGTTAACACATCTTATTTTGGCAATTATCATCCCACTTCCTTGCAAAGATGTTTCAGGTCTATCAAATTGAGAGGGAATGTCCTGTGCACAGGCCGCTTCATGTCATGCCACAGTTTTTTGAAATTTTTTTTATGTATTTATTTATTTTTTTTAAGGAAATTAGATTAGATCTGTGCTCTAACCTCATAATGTTTCTGTAAAATTAGCCTAAAACGCCTATCCAAGGCATAACCAAAGTAAAATTAAAGCTGTCCTTGAACCATTTGGAGTACATGCATGGTTTTGGTCTCTTTTGAAAGGTGACACTGAATTTTTTTTATCCAGGAGTTAGAATCACTGTAAGTGCTACTGGTATTGAGTAATAGAAGCTTGAACATAAACTTGAAATAAATGTGGGTTTTTTCCCCACGTGATTTGTGTGTGTGTAGATGACTATTAGCTGGAAAACACAATTGGACCACATCATGAAGCCTTTCCTAGTCCAAGTTCAAATTTGACAATACCAAAGAAAATTTATATTTTACACTTTTTTCTAAGGGCATGTCAAAGCGTTTTACCAAAATCACCTTTTGGAGACTCCAAAGGGCCCTTGGTAACCAAGTACACAAACCGAGGATAAAAAGGCTTCTACTCTTGATATTTTAAAAATTATTTTGAACACTAATGAAAGGTGACACTAAGCGCTATTACATCACATATCCTGCAAGCTACAAAATGTATATTTATATGTATATTCATAATTGAAACCTTTTTGCACTTTTTCACCACTGGTTACGCAGCTTTACGCAGGGACTTTTAAATTGAAGTGTTGAAACTCACCCATGAACCAAGATATTCTTTTGAGAATTTCATTGGCTATACGATGGGCCAGTCATTGACGCAATTGTTAGCAATAGGCTTTAGCTTTCCATGAAGTAAAGGGGGAAGGCTCTTCTCTTCAGCACAGACTCTCATGGGATTTTGAAGTCTATGGACAGGACACGGAAGCTCGTATTGGTTCAAATGAGGTATCATTCGAAAGGTCACAGCCCAGAGGCCATTATGAAATCTACCAATAAGGGATATTCATTCGTGAACTGAAGAGATAAGTGAGAAAACGTGATATGCATCAAAAGTCTGTGGAGATTTACTGATACAAAATGTGCTTTGGATTAAATATTTTTAGATAATTGGATTGTTTGGATCTTTGTCAGTGTAACAAGACAGTTTTTGTTGGAATGTTATGGATCAGAGGACAACTATGAGGCTTCAAGTGTGAGTTGCCTCCGTTTCATAAGTGTTGGTTTGTAAGTCGGTGGTCTGACAGACGTTGACTGTAGCTATTGTGATTTATTGTTTAAACAGTTTCTATCAATCAAATCACAAGATTCTTAGGTTTATCGCATGAGCACCTACGTACACACAGAAGCTGTGTCCATGGCAAAGTTGTGCACAACAACACAAAAAAATTTTATTGTCAATGTCAGAAGGCTAAAATGGGCCATTCCAAAAGATTGATCTTTTTCTTCTGAAGACATTCCTTTGTTGACTTGGATTTGTGCTGGATGGTGAAATTGTTCTTCGTCTTCAGCTGTCTAACAGAGGCCTAAAGGGTTTGTGCCAAAATAGACTGGTATTTGGAGTTATCCATGATTCCCTCTATTTTGAGAAGAGAAGCAGCCCTATAGTGTGGTGATGCTGCCACCACCATGCTTCACCATGGATATGGTGTTCTTTTGTTGATGAGCTGTCTTGTTTTTGCACAAACATATATTTTAAAATTATGCCCAAAACACTCTACAGTCATGTGAAAAACATACCCCATGGAAAAAAGTATACCCCATGGAAATTGTTGGCTTTTTTTTTTTTTTTGGACCAGCAAACATTTGATCAGCTTTTAAACAGTGATTATTAATAAAGTTTATATCCTTGAACAAAACCACAAGGAAAACTTGTTTTTTCAATCACTTATTCAAAAGAAATACCAGTAGATGTGATATTCTTCTGTGGAACAATTAAGTACACCCTTTAGCAGAAATAAATTATTTTAGGCGTTTTGCATAACTGTCCACCAGTCTTGCTGGAGTTTTTGACCATTCTTCCATGCAATATTCTTTCAGTTGCAAGATGTTTGAAGGTTTTCTTGCATGTACTGCCCCTTTCAAATCCCCCCAACCACAACATTTCAGTGGGATTCAAATCCAGGCTTTGACTAGGCCATTCCTATACAGCCTCCACTTCTTCTTTTTGAGCCATTCCTTGGTGGATTTGCTAGTGTGCTTAGGATCATTATCCTGTTGAAAGGTCCACGTTTGGTTCAACTTCAACTTCAGGACAGATGGCCTCACATTATCTTCAAGCACTCTTTGATATCAAAGAGGATATCTTCAGCTGGTGATGCAGAATTCATAGTTGAATCAATGAAGGCAAGCTGTCCAGTCCCTGAGGCAGTAAAGCAACCCCAAACAATAACATTTCCATCACCATGCTTCACAGTTGGTATGAGGTGCTTCTCCTGAAAACTGTCTTTGCGCAAAACATGTCTGCTTGCGTCAACTCCATCTTTGATTAGATTGTCGAGAGCATATTATTTCAAAAGGCCTGGTCTTTGCCTATATGCTCATTGGCTAACTGTAGTCTTGCAAAGGCTTTTTCCTGGCACGCCACACATGCAAGTCAAATTTGTGCAATCTCTTTCTGATTGTAGAGGCATGCACTTTGGGGATTGGAATTCGGAGTTCGATGGAGTAGGACGTGAAGTTGGAGGCTCCTACTGATTTCGATTAAAATTGTAATTAATTAGTGTTTTTCAGCCATACAATAGATTTTGACTTATTCTACTCTGTTCCCTTGTTTGCACTTTTAACTTTGTGGTGCGTTAAAATGTCTGGAAAGAACATGAAAACCCGTGGTAGCATTCAGACACAACTGAGGCCGAGTGTGTGTGCCGCGAGCAAGTCCCCTTCTTCCCCTGAATCTGTGTTGCCGAGCGGTGACTTTGATTTCACTGCACTCAGGCTGGAGCTGCTGGCTCCAGGAAGAACATCGCCGATATTTTTGAAAAGGAGCTCCAGGAGACTTTCAGCGTTGTCTTGTCTGCTGTTCAGCTTGGCCTGCAGGCCGTGAAAACACAGCTGGCTAGTGATAAAGTTGCTACCGAGGCTACCATATCAACACTGAAAGGTACTGTTGGGGAAATGGAGCACACTCTCTCCGGTTGCACCGATGACATAGCTCACATGAAGACTACTATCAAGTCTCTCACTGCGACTGTGACTCGATTAGAGAATAAATGTGAGGATTTGGAGTCGAGGTCACGGCGCAATAACGTTAGGATAGTGGGAGTTCCAGAGGGTGCTGACACATGTACAACTGCTGCTGTAGCGGCCTTGTTAAAAGAGGTGTTTGGTCTGGATTTTGGACCGGTCCCACCGGACCCTTCAGCCGAAGCCCAAGCCTGGTGAACAACCATGAGCTATTGTGTGCAGATTCCACTATCACAGTGACTGTGTTGACATTTTACGCCGTGCAAGAGAGCTCCAGCGGATTAAAATGAGGGATTTGACCATGTCCGATTTTCCCTGACTACACAGCCAAGATAGCCCGGGCCACATTTAACGAGGTACGGCATCAACTTCGTGGTATTGAGGGTGCTCGCTATGGAATACTTCACCCAGCTCGGCTTCGCATTACATATAACGGTGTTCAGAAGGACTTTATTTCAGCGGAGGAAGCAGGAGACTATATTAAACTCTTGATATCGGGGTGAACTGCATCATCTTCGTCTTTTTCGCTCTTCTTTTATTTTTATTTTTTGCACTTGGCCTTCCAGCTCTACAGTATTTGGATATTTATTGAAGATATCATCGCTGCGTTACTTCACCTAGATTTTGTGGACTCACTCCTCTTAAATCTACTTCGGTATTAATGTGGTTCTCTGTTTTGATGCTCTGACTGGGTTAGAGTTTCTGTTTATTTAATTTTATTAGTGTTTTTTTCCTCAGCTTTACTTGCTACGCTGTTATATTATTTGTTACAAGTTTTTAAAAGTTAAGGACATTATATTTGTTATTGTGCGCAGACTGTTAAAGACTTTAAGACAGTAGGGGCTTTTTCTCTTACCGGAACTTTTTGTCCTGGTAATTTTTTTGGTTAGTTCAGCTTACTCTCCGAGTTGTTTCCACATTGTGGAAAACTTTTGGTTATTGTGGGAAACACTGCTGTCACATTTGTTTTATGGAGACTTTGGGTGTGTGTGTGTTTGGAGGATTGTGAGAGTAAACAGAACATGCAAATGCTTTGAAGGATGTGAACTGGAACGGAGTAATGTTAGTCAATTGCGAATCTGTTTTTAGAGGATTTAAACCTAACATGGTGAACAAATTATATTATAGAATTCAGGCAATTTTACTGGGGTTCTCTCATATAGTGTGGCAAGTAATAATCTGAAAAGACCTTTGTAATATCACAGTCTAACACTGGATTTAAAGAGAAGCAAATCTGTAAATGAATCACATGAAAATGAATCACATGTAAATGTATCATATGAAAATGAATAAATAAATTAAAATGTAGAGGCATGCACTTTGACACCAACAGTTGCAATACTAAGTAGCAGAAACTGTGATGAAATTTTGGGGTTCTTGGAGACTTCTTTTTGCATCAGACAATCTGCTCTTGGGCTGAATTTGCTGGTATGGACAGTCCTGAACAAATTGGTCATTTGTAATCTGCGCCAATTGTAGATTATTTCCCTTACAGTGGAATGATATATCTCTAATAATTTGGAGCTCTTTTTAAATCCTTTGCCAGACTCAGACATCCACAACCTTTTTTTCTGAAGGCTTTACAGAACTCTGTAGATCTTGGCATGATGACACCACACACACCTCAATAGCAAAGTTTCCAGCTGTATTCCCTAAGTAGGTTCTGATCACTGGCATGCAATCTTGAAAACCTGATTCAAATTGTATGGATTTGAAGGTGTGATAAATGTAGGCATGCACTTACATGTTCCATGTGACTGATCTGTTTTTTTTTTTTGTTGTTGTTAATTTAAACTGTGAACATTACTACAAAATGTCTATTTTAAGTATCAGTTGATAGAGTGTATCACCTTTATTAATAGCCACTGTTTCAAAGAGGATCAAATGTTTGCTTGTCCAAATATGTCAAGAAAACAACAATTTCCATGTGGTGTACTTATTTGTTCACATAAATTGGGTATATTTCATTTTAGGCCTGATTGTTCTTTTAACAACAAGTCAATTCTCACCTGTCCTCCTTGTTGACCTGGTAGTAATATGAGCGCTGGCGGATGGCTGAGTAGAAGGAAAATGCTTCATTTAAGTAGCTTGTTTCTGAGGTACGGAGGCTGAGGGAGGACAGCATGAGGAATACACTCATCAGAGCATTCTGAGATCCTACAATGAACAAACCAAGGCTTTTAGAAAAAGCAGCCTTACTAGTAATGGTAGTAGAGCTGGCCGATTTTGGAGGCCACCTCACCGATCTGCCACCTCTTGAGGCCATATCGACTGTCCAGCACCTGTCTGTTCTCCCGTTTATCACACACATACGCACGCAGACACGTGCACACACACACACACACACACACACACACAAACTTTTGAGGGTGCACACAATGACTTATTATATTTTATTTAAATATTCTCAGTACTTCCATATAAAACTAATATGGAGAGCACTGAGTATGAGCTCAGGTGGATGTCACTAAATAAGATTTATGGATTTGGACAAATTACAATATTAGAGAATGACATGGTATCAGTAAACATTGCTCAACAGAACCTATGCACTACGTTAGCTAACTAGTTAAGTTAAATATGATGTACATATACACTTAGTGCAATCCACCTTTGACAAATCTAAGCTAGTTAGCAGTTAGCTCACTGGCTAGCAATTCAGAGCAGGAATTCCACCCAAATTGTGTCCATGATCCTGGCTCTTTATTAGTGTAAATGTTCTGGCTGTTTGTCATTTCTTGAAAATCACAGGGAAAAAAACATTTGCTGTACATGATAATTATTATTAGCTTCTTACTTTAAATTATTATGATTTGGAATTTATGGCCGACCTGTGCTGTTGCTGAAACTTCCAAAGTTTGGTATAGACATCGAAGGTACGGCCAAAATAGGACTGCCACTGCTTGTGTCCATACTGAGGGAGATCTCTATAATTGGGATTGGGGGGAGGGGGAACACAGACATTAATCACATTACAGAGCATTTTTTTTTATTATTATTAAGAAGTAAAGACAGTAAACTGGGAATAAACAATAAGAGACTGAAAGAGGAAGCAATAATTGCTTATTGTATACATTTTCCCTCTATTTTATTTACTGTATTTTGTGAGCCAGTGAGTGTGTAAATAATCTGTCATTTTTATCATTCCTAATAACATGACAGTAAAGCAGAGGTAAGAGAGGAAAGAGTGCAGGATGAGTGACAAAAGAGATGGGGGGGGGGGGGTTGTAGGAGTGTGGATGGGTGACAAAGCTAGGGCTGTGGTGACTCATAGTTATAACTTTCACCCTTTCCTTACGCTTTTGCTCTCACTTTCTCCCTCATTTGCATTTCCTCTTAGTCACTCCCTTGTTCCCTACCTCCGGCACCATTTTCCTCCTCTCTCGTTTCCATTCTTTCTGTCTGATCATATCTCACTCATTTTCCCATTCTCTCCTTTCACCCAAGAGAGAACTAGGCTGCACTGGCATCATCACGGAGTTGCTATGACAACACACATGGGTGGTAGATGTGCGCGTGCGCGCGCGCACACACGCACACACACACACACACACACACACACACACACCTCACCATCTCCCTTTCCTCATTTACACAAATCACACAACAAGCTTCAGCACACCAAAACACCCTGCGGAGGGCAGCAGAGACAATGGCAGCATGAGATTTATGGGTTGGCCAGGCGCCTTTCAGATAGGTACCAACATTAGTTAGTGTTTAAGAGGTGGATCAGGATGGAAGGTGGTTCATTCTAAAGAGTCACATCTCTAATTATAAAAGGGAGTACACACTTTATAAAAATAAATAAATAAAAGGTTACAATGACCTGGTTGCATTTTTTCTTATTTTCCCTTAAAATGTTTGATTGTTTTTCCCCTTAATTTTTATACATTGTAATTTCACACTGAGGGAGTTCTGACATGGTTTTTCTTGGTTTTTTCTTTAACATTACAAAAAAATGCCATTTTAATAGGGGTAAGTATAATTTTTATATCCACATTATATGAGAGTTAAAATTAATTAATGAATATCAGCTCAAAGTGCACACTTTCCGCTTTAATTTATATATTTACATCCAAACTTGGTGAACAGTGTAGGGATTAAAGGATTTTTTTACAGTCCCCTATGAAACTACTGGAACGGAATAAGCAATTCATTTGTTTTTGGGTATGAGATCAAAATATGAATATGAGACGAGAGTTCAGGATTTCAGATTTATTTCCTGGTATTTACATCTAGAGGTGTTACAAAAGGTTTTATATTGTTTATCAGACCACCCAATTTTTAGGCTTTACAAAAATATGTGTCAATTAACTCCATAAACCCCGACACTTGGCGTTCGTTCCCCGGCGGAAAACGACTTATCGGACATTTTCAATTAGTATAAACAAATTAATTATTTTATCGCCGCAGTTCTGGTAGAAGATTAGTCAGGACACTAGTGGCTTTCTGTGTGCAGTTTCATGACTGTGTGCTTAACTGCGGGTGAGCAGAGGGCTGGGAAAAGGGCAGAGTTTGAGTTCCCTGCTGGGCAAACAATTCACACCTCTCCACGAAAACATTGAGACAAAGATAAATCGGAGAGCACGACTAAAGCTTTTTTGATAGTAAAACACCGTATACAACTGCCACAATAAAATTATAACATTTAAACCAAAGATCGGACTTGTATATACGTTTACTACCTTACATTACCTACATAAGCGAAAATCCAGTTCGCTCACGGTTTTATAAATCATGCACATTTCCATCGGTATAAAGTCCATCAGCTTTATTGAAGAAAACAAACGCAAAGTTCCATATTTAGTCACAAATGTCCTCTTAAAAATGCATTGTGTTTTGGTATCCCACCCCACTGGAATTCAGTAATTAGCCATAAACTGGACTGAGACACATTCTAAAAAATGCTAATCTGCTTTGGCTATGCTGAACAACCCGCCTCCAAAATTTTAATTAGGCAGTCTAACTTGATTGACACCCCCATGGACTAATTGTAGATACTTCAAGCTTTCAAACAAGCCCAAACTCGACATGATTGACCACTCTGAGGCTGAGAAATTCAAAAGCGTATTCAGCACAACTAAACCTTTTATGCGCGCATCCATTGGACTTGAGTTGTGGGTCAGCGGGTACAGGCCAATCAGCAAAGCGCTACAGGACCGTGCAGAGAAACTATCAGAAAATGGCAGGTCCGCTCTAGCGGTCTTCCTGCAAAACTTTATACAGCAAGTTTTTGCATGTTTGGCGGTTTTCTGATCGCCAGTTTCCTCCGGATTTTCACTCAGCGTGCAGTTTATCGGCATCTTATAGCGGCGGCGTGCTCCCGAAAAAGCCTGAATGCATCACAGCTTCTGGAGGAATTATTTCGGAGTAGCTTTTTTTTTTTTTTTTGGAGGAAGGCGGTGTGGATTGAGTTGAGGAGTATTCCAGCATGGAGTGGGCACGGTCCTTGGCAGGTACGTAAATTATGTGGCTTTCTTTTTTTAAAATTAATTTTGCTTGTAGTATGGAAATGGTTTTTTTTTTCTTTTTTTTTTTTTTTTTGCATGCAGTATGAAATTCTTGAGTTTTGCATGCAACACGGCAGTGTATCTTTTCTATATGCAATATGGGGCGGGTGTGGATCAGATGGTAGAGCGGGTTGTCCACTAATCGTAGGGTTGGCGGTTTGGTTCCCGGCCCATATGACATCACATACCGGAGTGTCCTTGGGCAAGACACTGAACCTCAAGTTGCTCCCGATGGCAAGTTAGTGCCTTGCGTGGCAGCTCTGCTACCATTGGTGTGTGGGTGAATGTGTGAATGGGACGCAGTGTAAAGCGCTTTGGATAAAAGCGCTTTATAAGTGCGCCATTTAACACGGCAGTGTTTTTCTACATGCAACACGGCACTGCATTTTTTATAATAATAAACAACGGCAAATTCACCAGCATGGGTTATACAGAAAATATATTATACATAATATGTAGAATTATTATGTAAATATGAGCCATTTTAGTATTTACTATGGGTGATTTTTTGGTACTTCTTGTACTTTGTATTCATGATTATTGATTGTTACAGAGAAGAAGAAAAATGCTCCTGATCCTCCTCACACTTCTGATGAGGCCTTCTCCCACGTTACCCACATGAGGTTTCCACTGCAAAACTGACAGCTCTATCTACCCTCCACCCCCAGAGAAGTCAGAGGAGAGGGTCACTCGTGTGTCTATTATTTGAACCATTAAGAGAGCAAGTGCTCCTTCACCTGGGGCTCTGGCACTATTTTTAATAAACATTATATTTTATAAGTATGTTTCAGACTCTTTTGTATGTGTGAATTTACACATTGTGTAACAGTTCATGCAACTGCCATTTGTTTTCATTTTGTGCCTTTAAAAAAAAAAAGTTTGCTATTTCTATAAGTCTGCAATTTTTAAAGGCTTTGTGCCATTTTTATAAGCTTTTTGCCATTTAGAGAGGTTTTATGTCATTTAGAGATGTGTTAAAAGTAAACAATTTTTTAAGATAATTTTAAAAAAATAAATTCTGAATACATTGCCCCAGGTAGGCTAGGTAAAAGAAGAAATACTTGACAAAACTGCTAATTCTTAGGTGTCTACTTTCATATGAGCCATTAACCACTACTGTGGTGTGTGATATGACAAAACAAATCAATGCTGAACACAGGTACCCCCAAAACAGACAAAAATGCCATTTTTTGGCTACTGTGAAAAGTTGTTAAAAACACTTGAGAAAATGGAAGTTTAGATGGAGTTTGTTGAATTATTTGCTAGACCTATGGGATATAGTTCTGATGATTTGCAGGCCAAAGTGTTCCCATGCTCAATCATGTTTATGGACTAAGTCACAAACAGATTTGGCCCCTTGTCATCTTGGGAATATCAGTGTTGTGTTCTGCCTGCACATGAAGCACAAAAGACAACCTCAGAGTCTGGCCATCAACTGATCATCTAGTTCACTAACATCTTTCATGGTGCGTAACCTGCTAACTTTGCACAACCGAGCATCTTACTGAAAAATTGCACTTTACTTAAACCTTTATAAATAGACAGCATTAATAAACCAGTTACAGGTTAAATGAATAACATTGATTATCTTGTTACAATGGCACCTGTCAGAGGCATGGGATATATTCGGCAGCAAGTGAACAGTCGGTACTCAAAGCTGATGTGCAGGAAAAATGGGAAAGTGTAAGGATCTGAGTGACTTTGACAAGGGCCAAATTGTGATGGCTAAAGGACTGGATCAGCACAGCTCCAAAACCGCAGGTCTCATGGGGTGTTCCCAATATGCAGTGGTTAGTACAATGCCTTGCAAAAGTATTCACCCCTCTTGGCATTTTTCCTATTTTGTTGCCTTACAACCTGGAATTAAAATGGATTTTTGAAGGGATTTTATCAATTGATTTACACAACATGCCTAACCCTTTGAATATTTTTATTGTGAAACAAACAAGAGCATGGATATTTATTAAAAGTGAAAAGTGGCACCAGCTGTGCTGCTTAGTTATGGTGCAGCAGGCGCTCAGTTTACAGACGAAGCTCTCTATCAGTCTACAGCCTTATCCACACCTATGGTCATGAGCTATGGGTAGTGATCGAAAGTCTAAGGTTATGCGTACAAATTATAGAAATGAGGTTATTTGTAGGGTTGCTGGGCTTATTCTCCTCAAAGTAGAATAGCTGCTCTACAAGGATGCCTCTGATGTCTCAGGCAAAGCCCAGTGAATAGAGACCCTGGACAAACCCAGGACCCACTGAAGAGACAACATCTCACAGTTGGCTTAGGAAAATCTGGGGATTTGTGGCTAGGTATAGACAAGTCTGAACTCTTCATCTCAGCCTGTTGCCATCATAAACCGCACCAGGAAAAATAGAAGAAAAATTAATTAATGATGCATTCTTCATTTTTATAGATAACACTGAGCCATACAGTGTCAGAAAGCACATAAACAAATATGTAATGAGATAATGAACAAGTCAACATACCCAATTGAGACATGCAGTTGGCATTATGTTGCCTTTTTTTTTTTTTTTTACTTTTTAGAAACATAAGCAGTATCTAAGCAACATTTTGGTTTTCTATGATCCGCCACGCCTACTCAGATCAAAAGATGCAGGCTATTTGATGGTACCTCGAATAGTGAAGGCTACAGCAGGGGGAAGAGCTTTCTTTTATAGAGCCCCACTGTTATGGAACAGTCTTCCAATTAGTGTTCGGGACTCAGACACAGTCTCAGTGTTTAAGTCTAGGTTTAAAACGTATTTGTTTACTCAAGCCTACCCTGAATAGACTTTCTATTATGCTAATTCTCAGTCCTAATAATCTTTTCTCTCCCTCTCACCTACTGCCGAGCCACACACGATTTTATGGAAATACTAGAGATCCTGATCCTTTCTGATCTCCGGACCTGCCTGATCCGTTTCGGATGTCCTGCCTCTGGATGGAGCTCTAATCTACTCCAACTCCAAACTGCTGGGACTACGGCTGCTTCTAAGGCCATACAGACTTCATATAAGTCAATAATGAACTTTTTCACAATATCTGTTGTTACCCAAATGAGGATGGGTTCCCTTCTGAGTCTGGTTCCTCTCAAGGTTTCTTCCTCTTAAAACATCTTAGGGAGTTTTTCCTTGCTACTGTCTCCACTCAGTGGCTTGCTCAGTTGGGATAAATTCGCACCTTTAATATCTGTATACCGTGTTGATATTTCTGTAAAGCTGCTTTGAGACAATGTCTATTGTAAAAAGCGCTATACAAATAAAATTGATTTGAATTGAATAAGCCTGGTAGCTTAAGGACAAAAGTAAAGAGGTAATCTTCAGACACATGTCTTGGCTGAAAGGGCAACTCCAACCTTAAAAATTAAACATTAAATACATTGATGTTGAAACATTTGTGACATGCTTAGCAATCCTGGTGCAAATTTTTGGTTGATACAGTGTTTTATTTTATTTTTTATTATTTTATTCCCGTGACAGGAATTGTGGTTATGTACCACATTAACATCACAGGTGGACGTTGCTAGTGCAGTTCAACAATTTCAAGCATAAGGCTTCGCAGTTAAGCCCAAAAGACAAAACAGCAAGTGCTACTGTTTTCTCTCACCATTTTCCAGCTTATTGTAGAAGTAACGGAGAACACAAATGTTGGACTCAAAGTTCTGGAATATAATACAGCTTTACAAGTTACAGCAAAGACTCGCCTCAGCTAGTTAGCAATCTATGAGATGACAAGCTCAGTGGTATTGACAGCAGAATCAACTTAATTCTAAGACATACTTTTTTAAACTTGCATTTGACTGTTGATGTCTGTTTATTTATTATTAACTTTTATAAATTTTTAAAAATCTTTTTCTGTGTACTGCTTATTTTGTGTACAGCACATTGAGAAGGTGCTTAAAGGCGCTTTATAAAATAAAGTTTATTATTATTCCATCCATCTTAAACCACTTACTCCTTTTCAGGGTCACGGGGAACCTGGAACCTTTCCCAGGGAGCATCGGGCACAAGGCGGGGTACACCCTGGACAGGGTGCCATCCAGGGTGCACAATTACATACACACTCACACGCCCATTCATACACTACGGACACTTTAGACACGCCAATCAGCCTACCATGCATGTCTTTGGACTGGGGGAGTCTCGACCCTGGAGGTGTAAGGCGAACATTCTAACCACTAAGCGCCCAGATTTTTTTTGTTTGAGCAGAGTATATAGATGAGGAGGTAAAAGAGCTGCACAGACTGGCCACAATCAGTAGGTTGCATTGTAGGTAATATAGGAAACCAT
Source organism: Ictalurus punctatus (assembly GCF_001660625.3). NCBI lineage: Eukaryota > Metazoa > Chordata > Actinopteri > Siluriformes > Ictaluridae > Ictalurus > Ictalurus punctatus. The sequence continues at coordinate 8,864,452 of NC_030443.2, read as the reverse complement.
TAGCCGAAATGAAAATAGACAAATATTAACTAAATTTAAAATAATGGTTAACTCAGAATTTCATTACAAAGTAAGTCTTGGACAGTACAGAGGATCACACATTAATTATAATTATTAATTTTCAAGTCATTCAGGGTAGTTTTTTCCTTTAGGTTTTTGGATGTTCATTCAGAAGGACTAAAGTAATTACAGAAGAAAAATAAAGTAGCCCATCATACAGACCGCAGGCCGTTGAAGAGCTGCTTGGATTTGTCCAGCAGATAGCAGAAGTCTGTCACAGTTTTCCTCTCACCAAGTGGGATGTCATCATCAGCTCCCACCCCAGTCATGACAGCTGTGATATTAAAGCAGAGAAACTCACTTTCAGAGGAGATTGTCGCCAAAGCATCATCGCCGACTGTCAAAGCATGCAGGCAAATGAGTCACTGCAGACTACAGAGCTGTTAGCAAAATCAGCAAAGCAATTATACAGACACTAAACATAGCACAAGCGTGAAATGCGAGTGGCATGTAAGTAGATAACATCTATTTGTTTTGTATGACCGAACAAAAATCACTGCTCAAAAAATTCCTTTTTTGACTTTTGTTTGTGCAAAGTGTATGTGCACTGTGACAAGTGTATTATAGCATGACAGAATTGACATGATCAAAATCATGCAGCATGATGTTAACCATGTCAACTACAAGTAGCTACAGTGCATCCGGAAAATATTCACAGCGCTTCACTTTTTCCACATTTTGTTATGTTACAGCCTTATTCCAAAATGTATTCAATTCATTATGTTCCTCAAAATTCTACAAACAATACCCCATAATGACAACGTGAAAGAAGTTGGTTTGAAATCTTTGCAAATTTATTAAACATAAAAAACAAAAAAAGTACATGTACATAAGTATTCACAGCCTTTGCCATGACACTCAAAATTGAGCTCAGGTGCATCCTGTTTCCACTGATCATCCTTCAGATGTTTCTACAACTTGATTGGAGTCCACCTTGATTGGAGTAAATTCAGTTGACTGGACATGATTTGGAAAGGCACACACCTGTCTATATAAGGTCCCACAGTTAACAATGCATGTCAGAGCACAAACCAAGCCATGAAGTCCAAGGAATTGTCTGTAGAACTCCGAGACAGGATTGTATCGAGGCACAGATCTGGGGAAGGGTACAGAAACATTTCTGCAGCACTGAAGGTCCCAATGAGCACAGTGGACTCCATCATCCGTAAATGGAAGAAGTTTGGAACCACCAGGACTCTTCCTAGAGCTGGCCGCCCGACCAAACTGAGCGATCAGGGGAGAAGGGCCTTAGACAGGGAGGTGGCCAAAAGCCCGATGGTCACTCTGACAGAGCTCCAGCGTGTCTCTGTGGAGAGAGGAGACAACCATCTCTGCAGCACTCCACCAATCAGGCCTGTATGGTTCTACATGTTACTGTAAATGGCCAGACGGAAGCCACTCCTCAGTAAAAGGCACATGACAGCCCACCTGGAGTTTGCCAAAAGGCACCTGAAAGACTCTCAGATCATGATGAAACAAAATTCTCTGGTCTGATGAAACAAAGATTGAACAAGCGTCATGTCTGGAGGAAACCAGGCGCCACTCATCACCTGGCCAATATCATCCCTACAGTGAAGCATGGTGGTGGTATCATCATCATGCTGTGGGGATGTTTTTCAGTGGCAGGAACCGGGGGACTAGTCAGGATCGAGGGAAAGATGAATGCAGCAATGTACAGAGACATCCTTGATGAAAACCTGCTCTAGAGTGCTCTGGACCTCAAACTGGAACCCGATTGAACATCTCTGCACCGACGCTCCCCATCCAACCTGATGGAGCTTGAGAGGTCCTGCAAAGAAGAATGGGAGAAACTGCACAAAAATAGGTGTGCATGTATATATTATGTATTATGTATAAATAATTACACAGAAATTCCTTCACTTCTAAACACTGATTCATGTCAATCTGTCACTTACGATAGATACACAATAAAATTCTGAATAAAATTCTGAATAAAAAAACTGAATAAAATTCAGTGTGTATATGTGAAAGATATGCATTAGGCCTGAGTGATACAACATGTATCAACATGTACAGGCTTCCTCAGACTTAATGGCATCGGTGGAAATCATGCTATTATAACATCTCTTTAACTAATATCTCAAAAATATCTCTTTAAATGTTCAGATTTTTGTGTGTGAACATAGTTCATCTCTAAGAAAACTATTCTCTTTGAAGACTGTGATGTCCAAAATAGATTTACTCTTCATCTTGAAAATAAATATAAAAAATAGAATACAGATAGCTGATCTATATTAAAATATATAATATAAAATGTAATCAAGCAGGAATGACGAAGTGAAAGAGTCTGATATTATACTAGATGACAAAGGATTTGGGACCAATGGAGTTTAAACTTTTTTCTTGCTAAACAGGTATGGAATTTATTTATTTTCTAATGTGGTGGTACATTAGTGTTAGATGATAGTCCCCTTAAAAATAAAACTTACAGGAATCCTGCAGGATTATAATTTTTCTGCAGGATGTTTACCGATATTCGAAAGGAATAATGAAATCTTGCACAACATATTGACAAACTATGCAGGATATTCCTAAAGGTTTTAGAATAGAGCCTTCAGTACAATAGAACCATGCAGAAATTTCTAGCACACTTGCTGCACAAAGGAAAAATCCTGCAGGATTTTATAATTCCTGAAGGACTGCTGCACACCTGCAGAAATAAAATAAAGTTCTTAATCTAGGCTACAGGACAACTTCTTATTTCCTCTAAGTTAAAAAAAATATTCTGGGAGATTATGTAGTTGAAAAAATTCATTAAACAAATTGGCAGAAATTAATCAGTTGAATAAATTATTTAATGAGTCCTTCACAACGCACAAAAAGGTGCACTTTTCACACGTATAACAATCATTTAATAGCCCTTTCTGCACATTGCAATCATTTTTGAGAAAAATTTTGATTCACTGAGATGACGTCACTCTTTGGCATCATAGTCAAACAGGCATTCAAATTCAACTGTCACCAACCATCGTGTGTCTGTAGAGGTATAGTCCCACTTTTATTAAATAACTTATACTAAATTACTGTTCCGTTATGTATTTGTGACACAACGATTAGCGTAATGTTAGCTCACTTACAAGCAAACACGGCTAATTTAATTATTTACACACAGCGGTTAGCATAACATTAGTCCGCTTACTAGCAAACATGGCTAATTTCATTATTTACACACAGCAGTTAGCAAACGTTAACTCATTTACTAGCAAACACAGCTAATTTTATTATTTACACACAGCGATTAACGTAACATTAGCCAACTTACTAGCAAACATGGCTAATTGTAGTATTCACACACAGTGGTTAGCATAATGTTAGCTTGTTTAATACAAACTCTGCCAATTTTATAGAAGGTATACATTGATGTCACTTTCCCACCAGCTGCGAAAATGCTTTTATAACTAATGATGATCAGCTTAAATTAAAGGCAGTTGGACTCGACAGTGACCCTTACAACTTGTCCAAGAACCTGTGGTCCATGGACATTGTCATGTGGCCAGAAATGGGTTTTCCCACCATTTATATGTACCTGATTTCGAGGCCATGGAAACACACTAAGCAGTGTGTGTTTTGTATGCCTGAAGGCATACAAAAGCATTGACGCTTGGTCCTACTTCAAGGCAGGATTTGTTGGAGAAATTAAAGTGACAAGAACACCAATAAACATTCTGGTTGTATGTGGACAGATATTTACAAATATTTTTATTATATAATTCTATCTGGTAAACCATAAGCTAGCTAGCCCTAGTTTGTTTGTAGCTAACACTGTTTCCACTTACTAACATTATGGATTTGTGAAGGATTAACAATCAGAGAATGAATGAGCCCCCATTGAAACCTTGGGTAGTTGCAGAGAAAACCGGGACAGTTTTGACAGGCCATTGTACACGTCTGGCAGGACTTGGACAGACATGTTCGCATGTAGCAGCACTGATGTTTACAGTTATGTCTGGAGTGAAGATGTGGGATGATGCACCGCATTAGCACAGTCGATTGCACATCATCTTTTTCCCATTTTAGATGCGGTTTTTCTGTTTTTTCACGCTGTACACTAATGCTGTCGGTCAATCTTTTTGCCGCTCAGTGGGCGTGACCGCTGCGACTTCCGGCTACCGTGACATCATGACCCTCTATTATTTACACACAGCAAAGGGCTAATTTTATTATTTACAAAACAATTTTTATTTTTTAAATTCTTTTTTTTTTTTTTTTTTTAGGTGTGAATTGTACTCAGCTTGGAAACTTTACAGATTGTATCAGTCATTATGCGACATCATTTCAATAAATAACATAATTAATTTGTGAAAATACTTCGCTTTTATTGTTAAATTATTCCCCCTGTATCCTGCACAATAGGACATAATTCCTGAAGAATATTATTCCTTCATATCATTTTTTCCTTCATAGAATTCCTGTAGGTATTTTTACTGGGAATTGAGCTGAAATGCTGTAGGATATTTGCATTATATTCCCGTAGAATTTGTGTAGTTTTTTTTTTTTTTTTTTGGAAAGGGCAGCTGATTTATTCTCGTTTCAGAGTTTGCATGGTTACCTACTTGAGAAACTGTTGAGCTAAAGAATTCTTGATTGCAAAGCAGTGACTAACAGCATGTGTTTTTGAGTTTGTTTTTTTTTTTTTTTAATGTCATGTCTGTATTTCATTCTTGTGACTGATTCATGCCCTCTACTCATCTGTATTTTTATCCTCTGGTGTATGATTTCCCTTTCAACTAGAATCTATCTTTTAGCTAGCTATGTTAGGTGACAAGTTTAATCTGTCATGATATGATACTGCAGAATGAGCCCAGTTACACTGAACCAGGTTGGTGACGCCTAAGCACGACAACTTTATCAGGCAGTAACAGTAATAGCTAGCCAGTTGACAGTAGGTAAAAAACAAGCTCTTGTTGAGACATTTTACTCTTCCACCTGATACGCAGTAGCTGTGACGGTCACACTGATGTGTAAGATATCTAAACAGTTCTCATAAAACTTCTGCACTGCTGGGCAATCCTAAGTCAACCCAAGCCAATCTCAAGTCAACATCTTTACTACATCCAAAATTGCATACAACTGTACTAAATAATAATCACTGGTGTCATTAGTACTTAGTCATATTACTTATTGTTCATTATTATTTTTGGGACATAGCCTTAATCCTACCTAAATATGTGCACACTCCACATTGAAATTAATCAACGTGGTGGACAACCCACAACAAAAGAAATATTTTAAATATTTTAGTCATTTGGTTTTTGTTAGTTTTAATCCAGAGCTAGTTAACAACCATTTTTCATCTTCGTTTTCATCATCAAATAATATTGAAGCAGGGGGCAAATCAATATACAGCTAGGTCTGTAAATACTTTAACATCGACAAAGTTATTGTTATTTTAGTGGTCTACCACAGTATATTGTAGATGAAATTAAATAATGAATATGAGCCTCAAAGCTAACATTCAAGATCATACTTTCTTTAACTTGATGGTATTTACATCCAAATCGGTTGAATGGGATTGGAATTACAGTGTTTTTTATATGTGGTCCCACCCCTTTTTTAAGGGACCAAAAGTAATAGGACAATTGGAGGCTCAGCTACTCCATGGTGCATTATTCCCTCATTATTTAATTTATAGATAAGCAGATAAAAGGTTCAGAGTTGACTTCAAATGTGGAATTTACATTTGAAAGTTGTTAACTCTCAATATGAAGTCCAAGGAGTTGTCACTGTCAGTGAAACCAGCTATCATTACATATAACATTACATGTGGCCAAATCAACTATTTGGTGCATTCGTAGAAAGAAAGAACATACTGGTGAGCTCAAGAAAACCAAAAGGCCCAGAAAACAAAGAAAACAACTCTGGTGGATGACAGAAAAACTATTTCCCTGGTGAAGAAAAACCACTTCACAACAGTTGGCCAGATCAAAAACACCCTCCAAGAGGCATGTTTATCTGTGTCAAAGTCAACAATCAAGTTATGTCTCCACCAGAATAAATACTGAGGGTTTACCACATGATACCCAATTAGTGTTCGGACTGAAGTCTAGGCTGAAAAAAAAATTGTTTAGTCAAACCTTTTGTGAATATTTTTTAATTAGGTAAAGGAGAAGATCTAGAGGGTTCATGGGCATAGAATGTTTTGGTGAACTGGGATGTATGGATGCTGTCGCACCCCTACTCTCAACCTTTCACTCAGGTTTGTTGATGGTGGAATGGCTGGCTGCTTTTTTATGTCCCAGGGTACCCTTATGTCTGTGTTCCTTCTGGCTCTCCCTTTTACTTATGCATCATAGCTAGTCTTGCTGGACTCCCTGCTTGCACTCTGCACACAAAGTACATTGTCCTTAACCATTACGGCAAAATAAGCACACCTCATGGTCTCACCCTCTCTATGTCGAGTTACACATGCTACTGATAGATATCAGTAATCCGGACCCCTTTGACTCTCTAGACCTGCCTGTTCCATCCTGATGCAAACTTCTGGTTATCATGCTATGGGGCTACTTCCCTTCAGCTGGGACTGGGGCTCTAGTCAAGAAGGAGTGAATCATGGATAAGTCCAAATATCAATCTATTTTGGCACAAAACCTGCAGGACTCTATTGGATAGCTAAGGATGAAGAAAAAGGTGTTCCAGCATGATAACGACCCAAAGCACAAATGTAAGTCAACAAAATAATGGCTTCAGAAGATAATCAACATTTTGGAATGGCCCAGTCAGAGTCCAGATCCAAATCCTATTAAAGAAACTGTGGAATGACTTGAAAGGGTTGGGCACAGGAGATCCACTCATAATTTAATAGGTCTGGAGCAATTTTGCAAGGAACAGTGGAATAAAGTTGCCAAAAGATGATGCATTGCTAAAAGATGTTGGTAGACTCTTACACAAAACACAGTGTGCTCTACTACAAGCAAAAGGTGCTTTAAAAAAGTATCAGTAAAGGAGTATGCATACTTACAGTCATGGGGAAAATAAAATACACCCTCCTATGCTTTTATTTCTCAGGGCCTAAATAACAATTGTGTGGTCATCACCATCTACTATGAACAAATAAATAGCCTCAGGTGACAACAAAAACACAACAGATTTCAATATGGGTTTTTTTTTTTTTTCACAAAATGTAAACAAACATTCAGAAACCAGGTGAGAAAATCTAAGTACACACTATAACTCAGTAACATGTAGAACCAGCTTTAACAACAATAACTTGCAGTAAATGTTTTCTGCAGAGTTTATCAGTCTCTCACACCCTTTTGGAGAAATTTTGATTATCATTTGATTAAATGTTGATTACAATGGCACCTCTCAAGGGGTGGGATATATTAGGCAGCAAGTGAAGAGTCAGTTCTCAAATTTGATGTATTGGAAGCAGGAAAAATGGGCAAGCGTAAGGATCTGAGCAACTTTGACAAGAGCCAAATTGTGATAGCTAGATGACTGGGTCAGAGCATCTCCAAAACAGCAGGTCTTGTGGAGTGTTCCCGGGTTGTAGCGGTTAGGACCTACCAAAAGTGGTCCAAGGAAGCACAACCAGTGAACTGGCAACAGGGTTGTAGCGTGATACCTTACTTATGGGGTTTGGGCACCAGACAGTCTAAATTAACCGTCATTTATAATCTGGACATCACTCAGCAGAAAAAACAGGAGGCTGCTCAATTCTGACAAAATAAGATTATTCCCACTCATGCAAGAAACATGAGAAAATACAGATCATTTTCATTCATAGAAACCAAAATAACAAAAATTTTTAAAAAAGTTCCTATATGTGGGATTAACAGGTGAAACAATAAGGAAACAAGCCTCTATTCATAAAAGAAAAATTTGCACACACAAAAGGCAATAAAAAAAAATAGTTAATAATTCTTAACCAAAACAAAAAAAGTATTCACTTTAACGGCGGTGATTTTGGCATATGGGAGTTTGTGAACTTAAAAGCATAGGAAATCGGCAGTCAGAGTCCGCTTAACACTCGGAGTTCTTTACAGACAGTAACATCCAATGACTTAAGCATACTGGTTCTCCACAAAAGTATTAAAAGAAAGGATCTCAAACCTGTGATATGCCTCCAAACCCTCAAAGCTCCGCTCGCTCTTTGATTCACCTTGGCAGAATATTCCTGAAGTGTTCACCAGCCTCCTGAATCAATATCCACATGGTTATAATCCACAGTAGGGGCATTAGCATGGTCCCTGGCAAACGCACACCATCAGTTCCGCCATTCCCACCTGGCTCTCATTTCCGTGTCCCACTTCCTCTTACCTAGTCACCTGTTCTTTTTATTGCTTCCGAAGACCACACCCTTCCCTTCATCTTTTTTTTTTCCCTTCTTCTGTTCTGTTAAGATAGAAAACTCGGCATAATTCTTAGGTTGAGTTTACTTAGGTAGTTTATTTATACTGATTAATTATTTATTTTTTCTTCCATTAATTAAAACACCCCAGAATGGAACGGACTCTGCATCACTGTGCAGCTATCTGTTACAGGGTCATGGGTGCCCAAGGCTCATTGATATGTGAGTGGAGCGAAGGCTAGCCTGTCTGGTACAATCCCACAGAAGAGCTACTGTAGCACAAATTGGTGAAAAAGTTAATGCTGTCTATGATAGAAAAGGGTCAGAACACACATAGCCACAGACCAGGCAGAGTGACCATGTTGAACCCTGTCATCCACCTAAAGTGGCTGTTGGCAATTGGCCTGTGAGCATCAAAACTGGACCATGGAGCAATAGAAGAAGGTGGCCTGGTCTGATGAATCACATTTCCTTTTGCATAATGTGGATGTGTGCATGTGTCGCGTACCTGGGGAAGAGATGGCACCAGGATGCACTATGAGAAGAAGACAAGAAAGTGGAGAAAGTGTGATGCTCTGGGCAATGTTCTGCTAGGAAACCTTGGGTCCTAGCATTCATGTGGATGTTACTTTGACACATACCACCTACCTAAACATTGTTGCAGACCAAATACACTCCTTCATGACAACAGTATTTCCAAATAGCAGTGGCCTCTTTCAGCAGTATAATGCATCCTGCCACAATGAAAAAATTGTTCAGGAATGGTTTGAGGAACATAAAGAGTTCAAGGTGTTGACTTGGCCTCCAAATTCCTCAGATCTAAATCCAATCTAGCATCTGTGGGATGTGCTGGACAAGCAATTTTGATCCATAGAGGCCCCACCTCACAATTTACAGGACTACTAAATGATCTGCTGTTAATATCTTAGTGCCAGATACCACAGCAGACCTTCAGAGGTCTTATGGAGTCCGTGCCTTGACAGATCAGAGCTGTTTTGGCGGAACAAGAGAACACAATATTAGGCAGGTGTGTTATATTAGGTAATGTTACATTTAGGTCCATAAGTATTTTGACACAATTTTCATACTTTTGCCTCTGTACACCAACACAATGGATTTGAAATAAAACAATCGGGGGTGTGATTGAAGTGAAGACTTACAGATTTGATTCAAGGGGTTTAACAAAACTTTTAGGAATTACATGCATTTTTTTTTACATAGTCCCTCCATTTTCACAGGCTCAAAAGTAATAGGAGAATTCACTGATGAGCAATTTCATGGCCAGGTGTGGCCGGTTTTCTCAATATTTCATGAAAAAACATTTGTTGATGCAAGTAAATAAGGCCACCATTGGGCTGGAAAAAAACAAGACAGACCTATCAGAGAAACAGCTTTAGGAGTGGTCAAATGGTCAAAAAAAACAGAATGAATCTGGTACATTCTTATAAAGAAGGATAGATTGGCGAGTTCAGCAACACTAAAATCCCTGGATGAACATTGAAGACAGCTAAAGTGGATGATCACAGAATTATTTCCTTAGTGAAGAAAAACTCCATCACAACATCTAGCCAAGTCAAAAACACTATAGGAGGTAGGCGTATCATCATCAAAGTCTACAATCAAGAGACACCTTCATGAATGTAAATACAGAGGGTTTACCTCAAAATACAGTGGACACACTGAAGAAAAGAAAGGCCAGATTAGACTTTGCAAGAAAACATCTAAAAATTCAAAATAAAAAAATAAAAAACCTGCCCTGTTCTGGAACAAGATTCTCTGGTCAGATGAAACCAAGAGGAGGTCATTGGCTTTTACTAATGTGTCTGCTGATAGTAGCAGGCTGAATTCTGAAGTGTATAGAGCTATATTTTCTACTCAGACTCAGTCAAATGCTGCAAAACTGATAGGACAGCACTTCACAGTACAAATGGATAATGACCCAAAACATACTGCAAAAGCAAGCCAAGTGCTTCTTTAGGCAAAGAAATGTAATATTCTTAAATGGCCAAGTCAGTCACCTGACCTCAACCAACTGAACATACTTTTCATTAATGAATACAAAACAGAAAGCCCCACAAACAAGCATTAAAAATTATCTTTATATCTATAATTATGATAGTTTGTCCAATTACTTTTGAGCCTGAGAAAATGGAGGAACTATGTAAAAACTATGTACATGTCAATCACATCTTGATTGCTCAATTTCAAATCCACTGTGGTGGTGTACAGAACTATGAGAATTGTGTCACTGTCCAAATACTTATGGACCCAGCTGTATCTATGCTATGCGCACATTTTTATATTTTTACTTTTAAAGGTTGTTTTATTTTTCAATAAACTGTTGGAACCCAGGATCCAATTATGGCCATTACCTTATGCCTAAAAAAATGCAACCACAAAAGGAACTGTGTTCAAGAGCAATGAGGGCATGAAGGGTGCATAAAGCCTTGAGGACAAAGATCTCTTTCCTTCTGAAAGCATGTAGAGTAGAATTCCTTGTTCTGACCTTGGGATCCATCTTTCCCATTGTGCTTCTTTCCAGAGGAAAACAACTTTCTTGGGACACACAGTTTGTTGATGGGCTTGGACTTTGGTCTAGGCCCTAAGCTTCAACAGCTGGGTTGATGGCAGCTTAGTCGTCAGAATACTATTGTAGTTAATACTATTTTATTGTAGTTGCAGATGCCAGTAAAGAAAGTTTTTGGCCGTAAATGTCCAACATGCAGCCTTTATGGAGATGTGGCGTGGGGGCCATCTACTGAAGGTTCACCTCAGAATCGGTTGAGACAGGACAACTGTCAGGAGTCAGAGAGCATGATATTTATCCATTTAGGGCTCTTATGAAGCCAACAAAACTTATGTGGCCACCTAGCTGATGAGCTGGATTGTGGTAACTAAAGGGTGTTATACATTTGGCTACACTGGTTTTTGACCTTGATTCCTGTTCTCCTTCTTCCATGGCTCAATTGGCTACAGGGCTAACAAACTGCTCTGGCACAGGCTGTGCCAACCATGTCTGGTGTCATCCATAAATGAAGTCATATGACCTCATCAGGATATTGGAAGTACATCTGTATTCAGTGGTTTAGCATTGAAATGCTTCATTGAGGTTGAAATCTCACGTTGGCATCATCCATAAATCAAATTGGTGCAGATAGGTCTTGCCACCTATCCTAGGTATCTCACTGCCAGGAATGAGGCTTTGATCAGCTCACTCACAGAGAAATCAATGGCTGCAGATTGAAATAACCACTCCAAAGCAATTAGCAGTACTTAATTACTGGTGTCGCTGTCCAAGAGGTAATTCAGTGTTGTGGCATTGTGTGACTAAACATGGTGCTTCGCCTGTTGAAGCCACAAGTGACATGCTATGAGTAACACTGTCAGGTATGCAGCCAAGCCAAGCTGCTTATAAGCACATGCTGTGAGCATAGGTGCAGCGCAGCGGACACTGCTGCAACCAAAGCTGCCCACCACAGATACCAGTACCGACTGTGCTAGTAGAATGGCTTAGCACAGAAATAACAGAGCAAGAGAGAAAACCTGCTCCTATACTGAACACTCTGCCCACAGGTGCAAGCTCCTGCTCTATGTAGCTTTTGCTTCAACATCAGTAATTTTAGCTGAGCCACTTCTGATGCCAGGGCATCCATCTCCTTTTTTGACAACTGTGGCACAGCCAGCAGTTCCTCTTGTTAAGCCTTCTAGTCTTTTGTCATATGCTCCACCATTGGCTGTGAGCTTTCTTTCCTCTGCATAGCTTCTGCTTCAACATCATAGCTTTCAGCTGAGCCATATTTGACACTAGACCATCCACCCTCACTGAGATGGAGGACATCATCCCTCACTGTCCATGCCTGTTTATGGCCAACAGTCTTCCTGGGCTGTGATGCTCAGATCATCTCTGACTGGTGAAAGCAATGGGCTGGTATTGACTTTATTGTGCATGAAATATCTATTGAGACAACTGAGAGCTTTAGATATAATCCACACATGAATGAATCCTGCATATTACACTTCCTTTTTTCGTTGGAGCTATACTGTGAATAGTGGGGTCCGTAATTCTGCGAGTCACCAATAAGAGCGCAATTCTGAGGGCAACCCTTCAGCAATGCAGCAAAAAAGAAGAAAACCAGTGTACTGTAAATAGTGGAGTCGACAGTTCTGCAACTCACTACTAAGAGAGCTATTCTGAGGGCAACCATCTCTGCAAGAAGAAAGGCACAGTGCTAACCTGCTAACGTGTAGGCTGCTGTGACTGAATAAATCACTGAACAAACCAGAATGAACTTGGAATTGTCTTAGAGACCAAATTTCAAACTCCATTTGTTGCTGAAGATCCTATGCTTGAGTAGGTCAGCTACAAGTGATTGAAGCCCCAACCCAGAAGTTGCCCTGAAGGCCTTACTCTCTCTGCATTGACACAGGAAACTGGAGGGCGATGCACTCAAAACCTTATATTAAGGGTAGTGGAAGTTAGAGAAGATCACCAACTTAGCGCCTCAGCATTATGAGTATGGAATTTCAAGGCCATGAGTGTGATGATAGGGTGGTTTTCTAACATGCTGTGATACCCTGGAAGCCTGGCATGCTGAGGGATGCTGTCCCAACAATAACTGTGTGGTAAAAGCTGCACGTTAATCTAATTACTCGTAGCTGAAGCTCCTGTTACGTATATAGTCCAAAAAATACGAAATGTTTATAAAGGTGAGAAGAAGAACTAAAGGGAATGGCAGCCATTAATTATGGCATTTTATAGGGTTGTATGGGTACCATGTGACTGTGTTAGGTGTGTGTGTTAGGTCTCTACATGAGTGCGCATGCACAAAAGAAGGAACCCAGGTGGTCACTGGGCACTTTAATCCACCCTACTTTCAGCATTCCAATGGACTCGGCCTGTTTGAAGGTTTTTGTGCAAGATTTCCAGTTAGCCATTTTCGGTTATTTCAGTTGACTAGTTTGCATTCATCACAGCATCTATCAACACGGTCATTTAACATCTCATAGTTAATGTTAATAATTACAGATTCACAGAAAACTGCTATTGTTTGTGCAGTTAGGGGTTGCCTTAATAACTGGCACAAACAAAAGGTTTTCTTAGAGCAGCTGTTTGTTTGTTTGTTTTTTTGTTTTTTTAACCATAAACTGCTCACCAGAGTGAATGTGAGACACCAAAGAATCTCCAGCTGCTTCCCCAAAATGAAGAAGCTCTTTGGTTTTGGTTACAAGCTTTGAATCTAAAGAAAAAGCAGAAGTAACCATACATTTTCACTTGGACACAAGACCTCTGGATACAGTATTTCTAAAAAGAAGTGTTTGGGCTCTGATGCTCTAGTGAAAACTCCAAGGCAGCATCTTATCAGGAGGATATTAGCTCTTAAATGTAAGTTCAATTGTGTGTGAACAAAGCTAAATGTTACTGAGATTAACTAGTTGTTTGACAGCCCAGTTGTCCAGAGTCCCTAAACAGCAACTGAAAGACAAGGATTGAATTTTTTCATGAATCTTTTGTTCTCCGATGTAACCGTGAGTAGGGCTGCACAATTAATCGAATATTGATCTCGATTACAATTTTGACTGCACACGTTTACATGAACATGATCGACTGCGATACTGACGTTTAAAGTTCGTCCTGTGCTCATAGAAAGCTCAGCTGCATATCAAGTCAAGCACTTCCTAAACTTATAACCAGTCACCATAGAGTGGTGCAGGGATGACGTCATTTTGTATTCCAAAACACGGAAACGAGGTAGTATTTTAGCACTGTTTAGTTCTGGCGGTTGTATTTAGGCTTCAAACTTCATAAAAGTTGTCTTAATGGACAAAAAATGTTAGAATTGTAAAGTTTTTTGATTACCGAGCTGATTTTTTGCAATAATCCAAAAGCCTATGGGAAAATCCTGTTTGGATTTTGTCGAGGGAGCCAGTGTGATGCTAACTTCCGGGTTCCTATACAAAATTACGTCATCCCTGCACAACTCTATTGGGTGATCTGGCTGCGTCTCTCCTCCTGTAAACACTGTTATTGCCATTTCTGCATAGACCTGAATTGTTTTCATTTGGTTGCATATTATTATATTTGATTGCATAATTTCATTTGGTTGATGTCCTTTTTATTTTTACTTATCCTATATTTTGGGTACAACTGTATTTATATTCTGCTTCTACGAGATGATGTACTTTAAGGATCAGTCTAATTTGATACAAAGCTTTGTACGTTAGTAGGAATTGTAGCACAACATGGAGGTGAAAGCAGTGGTCTGTTTATTTAAATGTGAAAGTGCAATAAAAATAAAAATAGGTTGTCCCTGAAATGAATGAATAATCGTGATAAATAATCATGATCTCAATATTGATCAAAATAATCATGATGATCATTTTGGCAATAATTGTGCAGCCCTAACCATGAGATTGGCTTGCTAGCAAGCTAACATTAGGTAAGTCTGTTCATAACAGTAGTTTGTGTAGTCAAATAGTTACACTCATAGTTCAGAATTAGCAGCTAAAGAAAGGCAAAACAACTTGTACCTGAAAAAAGTGGAGGTTTTATATATATATATATATATATATATATATATATATATATATATATATATATATATATATACACATACATATTTCTACTTGCATTAAAATCCAAAAAATCTTGGAAATGTCCTTACATATCTAAACAAAGTACTACGAGTTATTGCAGTTAATGGACAGTTTCTATTAACGAAACCTGCGTGATTGCAGGCATGAGTTAGTTGGTCATACCTTCCACACAGGGGTCTCCTCAACAGAAATAAATTGATAGTATTATTAACAACAACAATAACAACAAAAACAACAGCCACAATCAGCTATCTGCAGGGGCCAAGCACTGTTTGCAGACTGCACCACAGGTAGCTAATTCGAGCACTAACTTGCATATAACACTAAAGCAAATACAGATTAATTAAAATTTCATAAAGGTAGCTTAATGCTAAAACTGTAAAGTATGTGCTGCAATGTGAATGGCTGATGGCAGTTATGTTTTTGTAGTAACCTAGTCAACAGTAAAAATCTTTTCACAGATTAGCACAACTATGTAGCACAACAGATTTTAGCTTGATTGGATTTATGGCCTGAGCAACAGTAATCTGACCCCAATTAAAATCTGCAACATTGCAACATGAACTGTATTTCATAGAACTACTGTACTGTAGGAGAGCATACATATGTGCAGGTCACACATGCTGATTGGAATTGTGAAAAGAATTTAATGCAAAGTTTTACATGGCTGTCCATTTAATAATCACACTAGGATAACGTTTCATGATATGGGAAACTATTTAAAACTTGTTTAAACAAAGTTATGGTTAAAAAGATGAATGCACTCACCAGACTCTCAGACTCTAGAATCATCCTATTTGACTTTCACAGTGTTACCTGATTCAGGTACAAAATGTCCCTAAACCTTGCTTTACACATACACATAATTTTGGATAGCTTCATATACAGAAAAATACAGATTTTAGATAGAATGTCTAGATTAAGATCCATATAAACCAGAGGTATTAAACTCAAATTTGGTCCTGCTAAGGACAAACATGTCCAGAGACTCCCATCTCTCTCTCTCTCTCTTATCTTTTCTGGTGGTCTTTTCGCTCTCACACTCCCTCATACTGGTCACTGGAAGTTCAACATGGCACCTCATGGCAAAGAACTCTCTGAGGATCTGAAAAAGAAGAATTGTTGCTCTACATAAAGATGGCCTAGGCTATAAGAAGATTGCCAAGACCCTGACACTGAGCTGCAGCATGGTGGCCAAGACCATACAGCAGTTTAACAGGACAGGTTCCACTCAGAACAGGCCTCGCCATGGTCGACCAAAGAAGTTGAGTGCACGTGCTCAGTGTCATATCCAGAGGTTGTTTTGGGAAATAGACGTATGAGTGCTGTCAGCATTGCTGCAGAGGTTGAAGGGGTGGGGAGTCAGCCTGTCAGTGCTCAGACCATACGCCGTACACTGCATCAAATGGGTCTGCATGGCTGTCGTCCCAGAAGGAAGCCTCTTCTAAAGA
The DNA here is from genome assembly GCF_001660625.3 of Ictalurus punctatus. Lineage (NCBI taxonomy): Eukaryota > Metazoa > Chordata > Actinopteri > Siluriformes > Ictaluridae > Ictalurus > Ictalurus punctatus. The sequence goes on along the minus strand of NC_030443.2, from coordinate 8,848,036 downwards.
TGATGCACAAGAAAGTCCGCAAACAGTTTGCTGAAGACAAGCAGACTAAGGACATGGATTACTGGAACCATGTCCTGTGGTCTGATGAGACCAAGATAAGCTTATTTGGTTCAGATGGTGGCAACCAGGTGAGGAGTACAAAGACAAGTGTGTCTTGCCTACAGTCAAGCATGGTGGTGGGAGTGTCATAGTCTGGGGCTGCATGAGTGCTGCCGGCACTGAATGCCATGAATGCCAACATGTACTGTGACATACTGAAACAGAGCATGATCAGTATGCAGTATTCCAGCATGATAATGACCCCAAACACACCTCCAAGACAACCACTGCCTTGCTAAAGAAGCTGAGGGTGAAGGTGATGGACTGGCCAAGCATGTCTCCAGACCTAAACCCTATTGAGCATCTGTGGGTCATCCTCAAACGGAAGATGGAGGAGCACAAGGTCTCTAACATCCACCAGCTCCATGATGTCTTCATGGAGGAGTGGAAGAGGACTCCAGTGGCAACTTGTGAAGCTCTGGTGAACTCCATGCCCAGGAGGGTTAAGGCAGTGCTGGAAAATAATGGTAGCCAGACAAAATATTGACACTTTGGGCCCAATTTGCACATTTTCACTTAGGGGTGTACTCACATTTGTTGCCAGTGGTTTAGACATTATTATTCTTCAGTGTTGTCACATCAAAAGATATAATCAAATATTTACAAAATTGTGAGGGGTGTACTCACTTTTGTGAGATACTGTATATGCATTTTTTGTTACAACAACCACTATGGGCCAACTGTTATAGGATTTGAGGGGTAGCCAGTGTGCTTCTGATTATGTATTATGTAATCTGACCTGTAGCAGCCAACATGTTTGGACAATCAATATTGTTTTAGTACGTTTGTGTCATCAAACATTTTATTGGTTACATGTGAATTGACAGGACTAGTTTGAAAAGAAAATTCTTTCAGAAAATTTAAACAAAGCAGAAAGAAAGTCAGCTAAAGCCAAAAATGCAGGAGGACTCAGGAATTCCCTACAGTTTGAAGATGTAAACCAAAATTAATTTATTATAGCACCCCTTCTGGTGGCTATGGGTCATTTCATTTGCCTGAGTCAGGGGTGGGATATGGGACCTAACCAACAAATTTAGTGGCAATAGTTCAATAATAATCCTGTCTTATTGCTGTTTAAGCAAATTAGGCTCAATCAATTAGAATTGACTGACATCTAACGGCCATATTGTTTACAAAACATTTTTAAGAATTATTAAGGCTCACACTCTGCTGAGTAGTTTCACAACTAAATTATGATAGGACAAAAATCCCAGGACAAGTTCTCAAAAGAAGGTTTTGCATATGAAATTATTCATCTAAATTATCAAAAATTTGAGTGGGTGGAGCTAAATGGTCCAAAAGGCACATTTTTCATTTGAGGGCACAGCATGAGAAAAAAGTTCCACTGTTCCACCTTATTTTACAAAAGATATTCTTGTTTTTACATGTAAAAACATGAATAGCACCCCCAGAAGCTAAGTTGAGTAAAACCATCTATTATTACAGGGTCCATACTTTCATGATAAGTTTTATGATAATAGCTCAATGTTACCTCTGTCAAATGCCTGCTGAAAGCTGATTATCAGATGTTAGCCATGCTTTTAAGTAACAATGTCATCATCAAATATCACACAGAGATGCACATGCATAAAGATGCAGCATACCAAGTTTCAGCTCGATCAGACGTACAGTTCTTGAAAAACAGATATTTGACCTTAGCTCTGACATCAATGACCATGCCCCAAACTTCGCACATGACCTCAGAATTTTATATATGCCTGTATATATGTTTTAGGTTTCATTCAAACAGACATAACTTGTTGCTGTTTGAGTAAATTAGACTAAACCTCATTAGAATTGATTTACATGTGGCGGCCATATTGTTTACAAATATTTTTATGTTTTTAAAAAGTATTTAGGGTCACACTCTGTGGAGTAGTTTGACACCAAAGGTCCCAATGAGCACAGTGGCCTCCATCATCCATAAATGGAAGAAGTTTGGAACCACCAGGACTCTTCCTAGAGCTGGCCGCCCAGCCAAACTGAGCGATCGAGGGAGAAGGGCCTTAGTCAGGGAGGTGACCAAAAACCCGATGGTCACTCTGACAGAGCTCCAGCGTGTCTCTGTAGAGAGAGGAGAACCTTCCGAAAGAACAACCATCTCTGCAGCACTCCACCAATCAGGCCTGTATGGTAGAGTGGCCAGATGGAAGCCACTCCTCAGTAAAAGGTACATGACAGCCCACCTGGAGTTTGCCAAAAGGCACCTGAAGGACTCTCAGACCATGAGGAACACAATTCTCTGGTCTAATGAAACAAAGATTGGACTCTTTGGCCTGAATGGCAAGCGTCATGTCTGGAGGAAACCAGGCACCAGTCATCACCTGGCCAATACCATCCCTACAGTGAAGCATGGTGATGGTAGCATCATGCTGTGGGGATGTTTTCCGCGGCAGGAACTGGGAGACTAGTCAGGATCGAGGGAAAGATCAATGCAGCAGTATACAGAGACATCCTTGATGAAAACCTGCTCCAGAGCGCTCTGGACCTCAGACTGGGCCGAAAGTTCATCTTCCAACAGGACAACGACCCTAAGCACACAGCCAAGATAAAGGAGTGGCTACAGCAGAACTCTGAATGTCCTTGAGTGGCCCAGACAGAGACAAGACTTGAACCTGATTGAACATCTCGGGAGAGATCTGAAAACGGCTGTGCACTGACGCTCCCCATCCAACCTGATGGATCATGAGAGGTCCTGCAAAGAAGAATGGGAGAAACTGCCCAAAAATAGGTGTGCCAAGCTTGTAGCATCATACTCAAAAAGGCTTGAGGCTGTAATTGGTGCCAAAGGTGCTTCAACAAAGTATTGAGCAAAGGCTGTGAATACTTGTGTACATGTGCTTTTTTGTTTGTTATTTTGAATAAATTTGCAAAGATTTCAAACAAACTTTTTTCACATTGTTCATTATGGGGTATTGTTTGTAGAATTTTCATTAAAATAATGAATTGAATCCATTTTGGAAGAAGGCTGTAACATAACAAAATGTGGAAAAAGTGAAGCGCTGTGAATACTTTCCGGATGCACTGTATGAGCAAAGAAGGCTGTGAAAAATTGTCTATTGTTGTAATTTTTTATTAACTTTTGTTTAAAAAAATTCACTAAAATACTCTGCTCTCATGGATATCAAAGAATTGCAAACAACACAGGTTTGTGTGTATATATATATATATATATATATATATATATATATATATATATATATATAAAAATATGTGTGTGTTAAATATCTTAATTGTACAACAATTATGAGAAAAATATATTTGGAACAGGAAATTGTTCAACCATGACTTCCTGTTTCACAGGAATATAGATATAAGGTAACACATAGGCCAAATTCCCTTAGTCATTCATGAGATGAGATGGGATGGGAGAGTGTGGAACAATGCAAGATTGGCTGGCAAGACCTATGGGCAATGGAACAGAGCAGGATCAGTTTCCTTATAAGGTCAACGTATGATGTTCTCCCATCACCGCAGAACCTAAACCTTTGGGTAGGAGAGGATCCCTCGTGTCCTTTGTGTTCATCATCTGCAACATTAAGGCACATTTTGACAGGATGCAAGGTGGCTCTTAGCCAAGGACGGTTTACTTGGCGCCACGACCAGGTGCTGCGATGTTTGGCATTAGCATTGGAAGACAGGCGTAACATGACCAATAAGTTGCCACCTGTTCCATCAAAACAGTACATACAAAAGACAATATTCCTCCGTCCAGGAGAGCAACCACCAAAAGGTGTTAAAACCAATCCTCGCCCAGGACAACTGGAAGCTGCCAGAGATTGGAAAATGCTGGTAGATGTCGATCAACGGCTTATTTTTCCACCTGAGATTGCCACCACAAACCTTCGACCAGATATAGTCTTGTGGTCTGGGTCAGCACGCCTTGTTCACCTGGTAGAGTTAACAGTGCCATGGGAAGATGCTGTAGATGAGGCGTATGAGAGGAAGAAATTGCGGTATGCTCAACTAGCCACTGAAGCAGAACAGCAAGGACGGAGAATGTGGGTTTACCCAATGGAGGTAGGATGTCGAGGATTTGTGGCACACTCTACAACCCGGTTTCTTAAGAGATGTAGGATTCAACGGCCAAGAGTTGCATCGCACAGTGAAGAATTTATCTGAAGCCGCAGAGAGGAGCAGCAATTGGCTGTGGTTGAGACGGAAAGATTCTGGTTGGGGAGTTCAAGCACAATAGAAAGAAAGAAAGGTACAGGTAAATTAGCTGGGCTGAGTTGAGTGGGGAACGGAGGGGGCTGATTCTGGGACGCCACAATCACCGTCGAGCCCTCTTGAGGTATCGTGGGCTAGTCGACGAAACACCGAGGATGGAAGGTGCCCACTTGAAGACCCCAGGGATGTACCCTACTTAGCTCAACCAAAATAAGCAGATCCCTGGAGTCAGCTATCAACACCAAACTGAAGGACATTACATAGAAGGAAGCATAAATGGATGGAAACACATAAGGACATTAGTTTACTGTGAAGTGATATCTGAGTTGGTGCTTATCTTGGCGAGAGTCAAGTTTGCTGGCAAAATGAATATGAAGTTTAACATCTATTCTCATGTAATGGAAATCATAACAATGGGTAAGACCAAGGAATATAGCTGTGATGTGTGGCAAAAGATCGTTGAGCTTCACAAAATGGGAAGTGTCTGTAAGAAAATAGCACAAGCATTGAATATGCCCATTTCCACCATCAGGGAAATAATTAAGAAGTTCAAGTCAACTGGAAATGTTATGAATCAACCTGGAATTGGATGTGTGTCTAAATTGGCTCAACGCACTGTGAAGAGGATCGTTCGAGGGGCCAAAAATTCTCCAAGCATCACAGCTGCAGAACTGCAGAAGTTAGTTGAATCTTGGGGTCAGAAAGTCTCCAAAACTACAATCCGAAGTCACCTGCATCACCATAAGTTGTTTGTAAGGGTTTCAAGAAAAAATAGTATACTCTCATCCAAAAACTCAAGTGTCTTCTGTTTGCCAGACACTACTAGAACTTCAAATGGGATAGATGAAACCAAAATAGAGCTTTTTGGCAATAAATACCAAAGTTTTGACGCACACAGAGAGGTAGTCATAAGGAAAAGTACCTCATGCCCACCGTTAAACATGTTGGCAGCTCTTTAATATTTTGGGGCCAGTTTTTCTGCCAGAGGACCTGGACATTTTGTTAGGATACAGTGGGCAGGACTCTACAGTGAGACCATTTCAATTGCATTTGCGACTGAAAAGTACTTTGTGCGACTGTGAAAAAAATATATATTCGCACCGGTGCGAGTGACCTGTACAGAGTTGTATGATACAATCAGAATAAAAACTATGACTCCAAAATGCATCTAGCACCACCGCACAACAGTTACTTTCACACTACTTTTCATCACCTACAAGGTGGGGTGTAATTCAAACTTCTTTATCAAATAATTCCTCACCAATCATAATCAAGAGTAGCAACTGTTCAGTCTGTAAACATACAATATGCTGCCGCTCTCCCTTCACCAACTCAGGCAGTGCGTTCATTTCATTTAAACTCACGGTTGCCAGATATCACTTGAAATGTCAACACCAGTTTTCAGTTTGTTTAATCCCCCAAAAATGCAATATTATCAGCAGACATGGCAACACTGTACTGGGGGCACCCATCTAAAACTGATAAACAAACAAACAAAAAAAACTAATAAAATGTAAAGACAGAAAATGCGGTTAGTTATAAATAAATAATTTAATTAAAAAAATTATATAACAAATTCATAAAATATAAATAAATTGTGAAATGAAATAATGTTTAATTACTATGGGTTGCATTTAATATCAATTTTACATTAAGCTTAGTAGGCTTCTATTTCCTTAGAAGGCTATTAGCCTTCTTTTTCCTAATATGGACCATGTTTGTTTTAGTCTACTTTTAATTAGGACTCTTTATTGTTTAAAATATTTAAAAATAAATATTTTATGCTTGTTTATTCATCAATTAACCAACAGTATTTCTCATTGCTATTATTTTAATTAACAGTGACAATGAGCAAAGAGCTTACATTTAACTGTTAATGATAGACCCCCTGATTAAAGCTTAAAAAAAAAAAAAGAAAAAAAAAGACTGGTATCTGGATCGGTATCGGTTGATCAAGATGACAAGAAATCAGTATCGGATGTAAAAATCCTGATCGGAACATCAGTAATGAACACCATTAAACTAAAGAGCTTTGCATTTGGTCGATAAATGAACTCACCCAATCACACCCTATATGAGATTTAGGGCTGCAAAATTAATCGAAAATCGATCTCGATTATGATTTTAACTGCCCACGATTACATGAACATGATCGACTGCGATATTGACGTTTAAAGTTCGTCCTCCACTCATAGAAAACTCCACTACATATCAAATCAAGCAGTTCCTAAACTTACAGTCACCATAGAGTGGCGCAGGGATGACGTCATTTTGTATGCCAAAGCCCGGAAACAAGTTAGCGTTTAAGCCATTCTGGTTCCATCCCAAAATCAACGGGTTTTTTGAATGGGATTTTGGTTAAAAGCCTGAAATAATGTCTGTGGTGAACACAAGCTCAAAATATTTTTCATGTTTTATTCTACGACATAAAATACGTCAGTAAAACCCCACTCCTGATTTTTTTTTTTTTTTTTTTTTTAAAGCTTTTACGTGTATTGAAAAAGGCAGTTGCTAACGGTCGTGTAATGAGGGTTTAGGACGGATGCAAGTGCAGACAAGAGCTTAATTGAAGAGAGGCAGACAAATCCAAAATGTGAGACAATAGCGTGGTCAAAAACAAGCAAAAGTTCAGGCGATCAGCAAACGGGCATAAACTAGGATAAACAAGATTCAAACAACGAGGTCGAGAGCAGGATCAAAACTATGAGACGTGAAACTATGAACAAAAGCTTGGTGCACGGAAACTCACGCAATACTTTGCGTCGAACAAAGAGACACGAGGGGTTTAAATGACAAACGTAATTAAGGGTGAACACAAAACAGCTGAGACAAATGATGACACATAAGGGAACAACCAATGACATTACAGGGGCAGGAATCATAACAAATGCACATGTAGAAAGTAAACAAAGTCAATGTCACTAAAAGAGTGTGTTGCATGCTCCAGCGCTTACGAAATCATGACACAAACAAGTTGCTAAATGGCATTACAGAGGTTGTCGTGGACATTAAACATCATCACGCCGAACAGGAAAAAACTTTGCAGATAAACTGGTTCAGGTACGCTGTGCACAATCCCCCCCCCCCAAAAAAAAAAAACGTGGATGAAGATCCAACCACAGAGTAAATCCGTAACATGGAAAATGTTTAAATCAAGTTTGGAAAAATTTACTGAAAATATTACATTTAGTTTATCAGAAGGTAAATTAATTTGTCATGGCTCACACTATGTTCATAAATTCTGTCATAATTGACAGAATTAACTTTAACGTGGCACATTAATGTTACCATCTCTAAGAAAAAAAACTCAACTTCAACCGTGCTCCTAAATTTTTGCAATTAGGAGCACAAGTGCTCCTAAAAGAAATTGTTACCGTAGAGTCCTGGTGGGGGTAAATAAGTATTGAGCACATCAAACCTTTTTCCAGTAAATATATTTCCAATGAGGTTATTCACATGAAATTTTCACCAGACATGAGTATTAACTCAAGAAAACCACAAATATAAATAATTCACAACATTAAAATCCATAAATAAAGTTATGTGTAATAAAGTGGAATGACACAGGAAAAAAAATGTCACACAAACAAAAAGCAGTTCTCCAAGGCAAGGTAAGGCAAGGAACCAGCTGAAATCTGTAAGTAGTTAGAAAGTAATTATACCTTCTATCTGTGCAAATTAATATCAGTTGTGTTAGTAAATTGATGGAATATAAAAAAGGCTTTTCGTTACCAAGGTGTCGCACAAGAAATGAGTGATGGGTACTCATAATGGGTAAAAGCAAAGAGCTCTCCCAAGAACTTTGCAACCTTATTGTTACCGATAGAATCGGATACAGACCTATTTCAAAACTTCTGAATCTTCCAGTAAGCACCATTTGGGCCATTATCCGCAAGTGGAAGCAACATCACTCTATCATCAACCGGCAACACACAGGAGCCTCTCACAAGATTTCTGACCAGGGAGTCAGAAGAATAGTCAGAAGAGTAACCCAAGAGCCAAGGACCACTCTGAAAGAGCTCCAGAAACACTCGGAGGCAGCAGTTGTCATCGTTACAGAGATAACAATAGGCAATGCACTCCAACACCATGGCCTCTATGCACGCTCACCCCGTAAGACTCCATCACTAAAGAAAAGGCATATCGAAACTCATTTAAAAGTTTGCTACAACTCATTTGGACAAGCTTATGAAATACTGTGAGTGTAGTCTGGTCAATGAGAGCAAAATGTAACTTTTTGGCTGTCATACTACACACAGTGTTAAGAGAAAAAAATGGCACTGCACATTAAGCCATAAAACACTATACCAACAGTGAAGTTTGGAGGTGGAAGCATCATGGTGTGGGGCTGTTTTTCATCACATTGTACTGGCAGACTTCATATAATTGAAGTAACTATGAATGGAGCTCTTTACTGAAAGATCCTTGAGAAGAATCTGCTGCCATCCACCAGGATGATGAAGATGAGACATGGGTGGACCTTCCAGCAGGACAATGATCCAAAGCATACAGCAAAGGAAACTCTCAATTGGTGTAAGAGAAAAAAAATCAAGGCATTAGAATGACCCAGTCAATCACCTGACTTGAATCCAATTGAACAAGATTTAAAGACAATATGTTTAGAAGAATGGGCCAAAATCACACCTGAATACTGCGGCCGATTAATTTCTTCATACAGGAAGCGTCTTGACGCTGTCATTACAAACAAAGGCTTCTCCACTAAGTATTAAATAGATTTCAGTTAGCATGTTCAAGATTTTTTTTCTGCGTCATTCCTCTTTATCACACACAACTTCACTAGCCGCGTTTACACGGACAACAATAATCCACTCTTAACCCGATTAAGACCATACTTTGATTAAGAAACTACCATGTAAACAGCAATTTTTACTTACCTTAATCTAATCAAGGTCATACTCGAATTAAGCTCTAATCGAATTAAGACAGGTAGAGTACTCCTGTTTTAGTCGCATTATCGAAGTGTATTACAGACATGTAAACACCTTAATCACATTATGATCGTCGTGTGAGAGTTTTCACCACATTTTACAACAGGACACGGTCACACACGGCAGTTTTCAAGATTTTACGGCAAACAAGGGAGTTCGGCTGCGTCCCAAACCGCATACTTACCTACTATAGGCCTGTAGTGGGGAAAAATATATGTATCTCGGCTACTATATAGATGGTAAGTATGTGGTTTGGGACACAGCCCACGGCTTCAAGCAGTTGTCTATTAGCACGTATAGCATGACAAATAATTAACTGCACTTAAAGCGTTCGTAAAAAAAAATAAAATAAAAACACCCAAAACTGTATACGGTACCATAACGAAGACGAACTGTATGTTGATATGTGAAATTCTGGAGGGACGTCGGACGGCGTGGCGCGGTGACGTAATGACGTGGGCTGTTAATCTAATTATGTTCTATAACATGTAAAACGGGAACACGACGGGAGTATTCTAAAAGCGACTCATGTAAACACCTTAATCACATTATTATCTTAATCAGAGTAAGGTCAATAATTAGATTACTGCTGTTCATGTAAACGTAGTCATTTATGGACTTTAATGTTTGGATTTCTTTCTGTGTGGATTTCTTGAGTTAATACCAAAGTCTGGTGAAATTTCATATGAATACCCACACTGGAAATATATTTACTGTAATATATATATATATATATATATATATATATATATATATATATATATATATATATATATATTTCTGCAACAAAAATCTACACACACTTAAAGACTCTTCTGGACATGCTGACCAATCTCAGATTTTGTTTTCAAATAAAAATAAATGCCATGCTGTCTAACGTACGTTTATCTTCAGCATCACTTTAATTCAAATCCCGCATAAACACTCGGAGCAGCACAAGGGTTTACACATCCTATTCATTCATAGTTATCCTGCACCGTTCCTTCAGTACAGTGACCTTAATGAGTCTCGTTAAAAGGTTATATATTTTTTCGAAGCGTACTGATCTCCACAACAGTAGAAGAACCAGGACACACGCTGTAGTCTAACAACCTAAACATCATACGACCTAGTCAAAATAGTACGGTAGCATACGTAACCGATTCAATTGATAAATCCCAAACCGCTTCCTACCAAGTGATAAAATAGAATGCCAAAACAGGTAACTACCGTACTAAACAACAGCACGCCACTATTAATAACTGACTCCATGACTACACGTTTTAAATAGCATCACATGAAATGCTGTGTGCCTTATGTTCTGTACTATATTACCATATTTAGTACAATAGTATACGGTCTTGATGTAGCCTTGTCATGAGGCTGTTTGGGTCTCAACATTTACGATTCCTTTTTCAAACACACATATCCGTGTACACGGCCACAAGCAGGACCAGCAAGCTAAACATTAAAAGTTAAACTCGTAATCTCTAACCAAATAGTCAAGCAACTGTTTATCGTATAGTTCAGAGCTGTTATTGCGGTACTGTTTTACTCTGTATAATAAGGATATCTTAGAAATATGATTATCAAATACATTGACTGAGTTAATATAAAATGTCCTTACCTCTATGTCTTTTTCAATTCGCCTGCAACGAGATCACAGAGCGATAATGCCCCTGACGTTCTGGATCTGTCAAAGTCGGAAAATGCAAGTTTATGCGATGAAATGTGTAAATTAAGAAGAAAGATCTATGGGGATTAAATGTGGTTTAAAGCACTACTTTTATTAGAGCTTTTACTGTCACTGTTATTTACGCTTCGTCTCCGGGTTGTGCTAGCTATATTTGTACGCTCGCTAGGTATTTATGCAATTAATAAATTAATAGGAGTCTGTTTGTGCACTTTTAAAGGCGAATACCTTACTAATGATCATTTATATGACAGCTATTTTAAAAGCGTGGACAATTTAAAGCAATGATGCACAGTTAGCGCTAGCTAACTAGTCAAATTTGCACAACTGTACAACTACACAAACGGGAAAATGTGAACAAAAAAACCTGATTAGACAATCCGATTTAAACGGGTAGGTGGAGATATAACAGTTAACGTTACATCACCTGTATATTGTATCTTCTTCGAAACCTCAAGGGGAAAAAAACGTTCTTCAACGTTGATGCAGTGTAAAATTTCAGAAATATCAACGCGCAGTTGTTCCGTCAGCGTGATTTAACAGCTACCTCATTTAGCTTTTCTCTCAAAGACAAATTTTTTTTTTATTTTTGTTCCGTCGGTGACTTCTGTCGTTTTTGTACAATTTCCATTGAAAAACACATCTCACACTAACTTGCTGCACAGCCGACCCCTATGACGTCCCATAAAGCTAGGCATTTAATTGGCTTACAGTGTTGCCAACCGAACCACCCCCTTAGAGGGCGGGGCAGACATTGATTTGCATAGACGCATTTTCATGTTAACTTACGCCACCATATGACCACTTTGGGTCATTTAACAACACACACACAGACACACACGTGTCTAAATCATGGTAAGGGAATAATGTCACAAAACACACGCACGTACAAACTGTTTAAATTAATAATAAATGGGGTTTATTTTTCAATATTTAATTGGTATGTGGGTCACCATCTCTACAATAATAAAATACAACAAATCTGGAAAAAAAAGATTAAATCAATACAATTTTTAAATGTACAAAATAATCACAGCCTCCTCTGTCTCATCACCTGGTCCAACCTCACCCCCATATTGCAATTTCATTATGCACTTTAGTTTTCAAGAGAAAAGGGCCAGATTAAACCATCTGAGTAAACCAATATTCAAAGTGGTCTGACTAAGTGGTGTACATTCTTTAAGAGTTATGGTACCACATATGATTAAATCCATGTATGATTAAATTTATATATATATATATATATATATATAAATTTATATATATATATATATATATATATATATATATAAATTTATATATATATATATATATATATATATATATATATATATATATATATATATATATATATATATATATATATATAAAATAAAAAAAAAAAACCAGCACCAAGAGGAACACTGTTTTCTTCATACCAAATTTCTACATGACAAGCTTGCACTTCTCATGAAAAGGGCTAGCAACATCCTCAGGGTTCCTCATAATCTAATCTCGGGGAAGGGGTGGTGAGAGGGGATGCATATTTTTTTTTTAAAACTTCAGATATAAAAAAAAACAAAACAAAACAAACAAAAAAAAACCCACAAACAAACCAACCAAAAACAAAAAGAGAGGTTGACCAAGATGAGAAAGAGGGGAGAGTGGACACAGTGGGCATCAAAGATCTCGCCCTCAGAGGAAGTATGGCGTTGTGGTTCTGGGTGGAATGACTCGCTCTGCATCAGGCACGGCGCGGAACAGTTTGGGCTCCCGTGTATTCACATCCTTAAACACCATAATTGAGGCAATGTTGCCACAGCGGTAGCAGTAGTTGGGGGCTGACCACACGGTGACAAGCTTCTCATCGAACATAAACTTGTAGCCCTCATGAACCAGCTGATGTGCACGGCAGATCAGCTTCAGATTGTTAATATGGACAAACTGCAAAAAAGGGAGAAATAAAAACATTGATATTACACAAATACATTTTACACTGCTTGAAGGGTTAATGTAAAAACATTTTGGTATCCATAAAAATTCACCACTTGGAATGGTTTTTACTGATAATCATTTCAGAGGTGTTCGCTGTCTAGTCCATTTCCAAATTACAATAAATTGTTTACAACTGTAGTGAAAGATATTTACTGTTCTATCAGCTCTAACTAGACTTGAGCATTAGTGAAGGATAAAAATGTCTGCATGCTTTTTTGCGAAACATGAAAAAATAAACAAATCATACAACTTGTTAGCAAAAATAGGAACACAAACTAATTTATACATTAAATTATTTGTGAAAATTATGATCTACACATTAAAAGAAAATATTAAATATCAGCCTGCACTTTCGTTATAGAATGTCCCGTAAAGAAATGTTAAAAGCTTGTCCCCCCCAAAAAAAACAAAAATGCACATGCCACCTTTTAGCATACAGGTGAATTTCTCCACACAGACCTAGCCAGATTTTTAGAAGCACATAGACTAAATGACCACATGATTCTGTCAAGCATGGGAAAACAGGGTGTGATTGTGTGATTTTGGAGAGAATGTATACAGTGGATATAAAAAGTCTACAAACCCCTGTTAAAATGGCTTCCAATGTCCATAAATGTGCATACCCTTTTATAATGTGGCAGTGTTCAGAATCAACCAATCACATTCAAACATGTTAAATACTAAATTAGTATATACCGGCCATCAATAAAAGTGACTGACTGCCCCCAAATAAAGTACAGCTGTTCCTATAGGATTTTCCTAACATTATCTTGGTAGCATCCAACTGGAAAACCCATGGGCCACAAAGAGCTTACAAAGCTAGTACGGGATCTCATTGTTGAAGTATATAAATTCGGAGAGATGTACAAAAAGAATTCCAAGGCATTGGATATACCATGGAACACCGTAAAGACGATAATCAACAAGTGGAGAAAATATGACAACAGTGACACTACTAAGAACAGGATGTCCCTCTTAAAATTTATGATCAGATCAGGTGAAAACTGGCCTGGGACGCTGGGAAGTACTGGTTGCTCCCTACATGCGAAAATCTCGAATTCTTTATATCTCTAGGCTATGGGGTAGGGTGGCAAGACGGAAACCTTTAACCAAAAAATGTAAAAAATTATTCACTCAATCTCCCAAATCCATGTTGAATAATGTGTTATGGTTTGATGAGACAAAAGTTAAACTTTTTGCCCATAATACCAAAATACATGTTTGGCACCAAAAAAAAAAAAAACACCATCACCAAAAGACCACCATCCCCACAGGGAAGCCTGGTGGTGGCAGCATCATACTTTGGGGCTGTTTTTCTTCAGCTGGAATTGGGGCTTTAATCAGTGTAGAAGGAATAATGAGTAGCTTCAAATACCAGTCAATTTTGGCACAAAACCTTAAGGCTTCTGTTAAAACACTCAACATGAAGAGGAATTTCACCTTTCAGCATGGCAACGACCCAATGCAAACCTCCACATTAACAAAGGAATGGCTTCACCAAAACAAGTTCAAGGTTTTCGAATGGCCCAGAGAGAGTCCAGACCTAAATCCTGTAGGGTGAACAAGGCTGTGCATAGGAGATGCCCGAGATGAAAATATTGCTAAGTCAAGATGTGCCAAACTGAGTGACTGTTACTGAAAAAGATTGAATACTGTGATAAAATCTAAAGGACCAGCTTATTGTACAGTTTTTATTTTTTCCCCTAAAATGATTTTTTTTTCACTTTAATTAATAGGTAAAAATTTCACAATAAAGGTAGAAAAGTTTCTGATGATTTATCTTGGTTTAATTTTTTTTTACATCACAAAAACATGACATTTTAACACAGGTGTGTAAACTTTTTATATCCACTGTAGGTAAAGTTTTCTGAGATTGGTCGACTCCCAGTGATGCCATCTGTGGCTGGCTTTGCTCTAAGTGATGGCATCAGGTGTGTGCGGGAGATTGGAGGTGCTATTAAACCTAATTTACACTACACTATTTTAAGCCTGATTTCCAAGTCGCCGAGCTCACCAAGCAATCGGGGCTCACCAATCAGCAGTCAATCGTTAAGCCAAGTTTACATTATACGACTTTCAGCATTGATAGAGCACTGTGCTGTTCAACATGACTTGCTCTCTTGTAATCATGAAGTCATTGTGGTGTTCACACTACATGATCGCTCAGCGACAGGGGGTCACACACACACTCCATGAGCGGACAACGACTCCGTCACCCGATGACTCAATCTGGTGTCCAAACTATGCTTTTTCATGAAAAAACGATCAAGAAGCGACTCGGATATATGACGCGAAAACCACACGTGAAACAGGAGTTGTTTATTTGAAGATGGACGTAGGACAGAAACAATCGGTCTGAGCAGTTTGCGCGATGATTTGTGCTGAAGAAACCCCAAAAAGGACAAGTCAAAGAACGTGTGTGAAAGATTAGCACACAGTGATTTTGTGTGCTACAGAGAGAGTTGGAGATGTGTAAAAAAGGTTTTGTGGGTTTCCCTTTCTCCCTGGGACCTCACCTCATGCCTTGCTCTCTCATTGGCTGTAGCTCACCGCCGCAATCACTGCCAGTGACGACACGTTTCACACCATAGTGTGTGGAGTCACCCGAGAGCTCCAAATATTTAGCATGCCAAATATCTGTGTGGTGTTGCCGATGCCTCAGCAAGGCATTGTTGAGTAGTTCACACATAACGATCAACTGCCGATTGCGGCGACTTGCAAACTGGGCTTAAAATCGTGTAGTGTGAACTAGGCTATATGTGTGAACTACTTGATGACATACCACTGAGGCATCGGCGATGCCACACATTTATGTAGATATAGGTGTGACCATCTACTCTGCCTCCCGAATAAACAAAGCTATTGTGGCGTTTCTGAAAAAACAGGCTCTATTCAACACACTGATTAAAAATGGAATATGGGTAAACAGGGTTATGGTGCAACATGACTAGTCATCCCAAACATGCCTCCATTCGTTCAAAATGAGGGTATTATGAAGGAGCTGACCTGCTTTTGGAAGTTCACCATCTCAATTAAAATGATTCAGAAAAAACACTGCAGTGAAACACGTCTTGTCTTTTCAGAGACAAGTTTTTATGTTTCTCGACCACTCTGATGAGACACTAAATGTGAACTTTAAGTGCAAACATAGAGACAGCAGTTACACTGTCTTCACCAGCACTGAAAGCACACAATGTTTTGAGTGTGGGGACATCAGACACAAAAAGTCTGGCTGCCCGCACAGAGCCATGTGACCAGGGAGCTCAGATGACAACACAGCCAGGTTACAGCAGTAATGTGGGTCTGGTGCAAACACTGTATCCAATGCCAGTACTGTAGTGAACAGCAACTGAGATGGTATTCCAGGGCCTAGTTATAACAGGGTCCCTCTCTAACTACACTTCACATTCATGTAAAGAACAGTTTATCCTAATGGATAATGATCGCTGACAACAGTTTATATAGGCTGATCCATTAACACATAAATGAATGCACAGGTGATGGTTCAGCCATTTCTTATCATGTTTGGAATCTTTGTTCAGCACAATACCTAGAATATTTTGAAAGAGGTTTTGAAAAGAAATATTGCATAGGCAAACTTTAAAGACACTACTCATAGTACTTTACACTATGCAAATGAGTTCCACACTATGGTGGGATACACTGTGGGCACTTCTGGCATCAATAGCCAAATTACGTTGACTGAATGGAAAGGTGCCAGACTACAATCTCCTCCTTAGAAGAAAGGGATAAAGATATCTCCCAGATTGGCACCCCCTCATTCTGAATTTCTAACCTGACAAGGAAAGAGACATTAATAGAAGCACCACGTTCTGAGTCTTCATCCCTTGAGGTAGAAGACATTAATAGAAACAACGGTCCTGAATCTCTGACCTGACAAGGAGAGGCGCAACGTTACGATTAAGGTTAAGCTTTTGTAAGCAAAACCTTATTTACAAGGTACCTTCAGTTGAGTGTTCCAGATTTTAAGGACGTTTTGTGTCGGCTGCCAATACCCAACCCTGATAACTCCTTCAGCTGCATGTTCCAGACTGTAAGCGTCCCTGCACTGGCAGATATTGCTTGACCCACATGCCTCCTCAGTGATGCAGCTCAGCCTGCAAAGGACCCTGTGGTGATTTCATCTGACCCAACTGTATGGGGTTCAGACTCTAAGGGAGGTGCCTTGAGTAAAAATCGCTTACATACATACAT